>NW_026928308.1:0-33212 GCF_032062105.1 Saccostrea cuccullata | reverse complement strand
TAATACTTTTCTTCTACAATCATTTAGAAGTATTTATATAAAGATTCTGTACTTACAATTTCTTAATGCAATGAGCTTCATCCACAAAAATAGCTTTAATAAAGTTTCTTTTTGCCAAATCCTCTGTAATTTTTCTTTGTGTTCCCAATATTGATTCTGGACTTGAAAGATAATTGTAGGATCAGCAAACTCTTCGCCTAATTCACTCAGGTGACGTGCACTAAGTCCTTTCTTTTGCAAAGCATCTACCTGACTTCTTATAAGAGAGGTCAGAGGGGAAATGACCAACACAATTGTTTTATCATGAGCTGAACTTAATGCTTTGAACAAAAACGGCGCCAGCTGAAATGTTAATGATTTAACACTTCCAGTAGGTGAACAGAAGAAAACATCCTTTTTATTCAAGTATTCTTCTATAACTTTTTTCTGGTTTAGTTTTAATTCACTTATAGACAATTGTTTTAATCTATCAGATATTGCTTGAGATATTTTTTCTGTGTTCATTTTACTTAGAGAAGGTTCACAGAAATGTGTGTAAAATTTGTACAACTTTGTAACATTTAGGAAATCCCCTATAACCATTCATCACCTGTCAACTTATCAGCGATTCTCCAGCAGCACATTGCTGTGCTGTAATATAATCCCGTTACCGACCATATTCTGGTCGGTGAAATTTCAGGGTTTACAAGTCTCTATGTTTGACATTATCAAAAAGTATGAAAGAGAGCACTAAAACATAGGGACTTGAGCAAGTCTAGATGTCCCTTTGAACTAACATTGTTTGAACACGATTTCTGTAGTTTTTATCCCCACGTTTTAGGCCTATATATAAGATTCAAACAGTTTAGAGGTTTTTGTACATTAAAATTAGGTTTCAACTAACAAAAGAATTGAATATTCTTTTAACAACATTGTTAAAATGGAAGTGGGATTCATCGGAAAACCTTGCATCTGTAAATTTTCAGGGTCAGGTCTAATTAAAATCCACTGGGCAAACTTTAGGACTTCTCATTTTTGTCTCTTTCAAATGCTGCATTTCAGTTATTCGTGTAAGGAATCAATTTTAAAGTGAAATTTTTTTTTTAGTATTTTCTAAGCAGTAGATTTATAATAGGTGCATGATACGTGTGTATCTTGTTCATGCAGGACCTGTCTAAGGGATTTTTTTTATACGTTTCAATAATAACTCTCACTGTCAATTTATCAATCTTCTCTTTGGTCTTCAACTATCAGAATTGTGTCATGTGTCATTTATTCAAACTCCCTTACAAATCTGTAAATTAGTATTCTACTGAGCACTTTCATTACAGGATGTTGTTTTCTCATGGTTCTAATGACTAAAGTAGCAGATTTAGACCCATAGTAAAGTTTTACAATTTTTACTATTTCTACCAACTGTTCACATGAAGGTTCCATATCAAAAATATGATGACGTCATTAGGACATCATGAATGCCTGACGTTTGAACAGAATTTCTTGAAAGTTTGCCAGATAAAATGTATGCTAATACACTATATGTTGACAAAATATCTTTGTGAATGCATTTG
This sequence comes from Saccostrea cuccullata, assembly GCF_032062105.1. NCBI lineage: Eukaryota > Metazoa > Mollusca > Bivalvia > Ostreida > Ostreidae > Saccostrea > Saccostrea cuccullata. The sequence goes on along the minus strand of NW_026928308.1, from coordinate 31,665 downwards.
GTTTGATAAAGTTATAGATGATTAAAAGTGTAACATATGTTTTGGGACACCCTGTATACTGTTGCTGAAATTATTCAATGCTGTTAAGTTTCTATCGGAAGTACGAAGTAGATTCTGCAAGCGACAATAGGACAACTTTAATAAGCAGAATATCACAATGTATTGTTTTACGCATTATAATTAGACAGAAAGAATAGTTTCTGGATGAATGCCATTTCTGTTTGTTTGTTACTTTGTTTTCATAATTATTTTGATAACTGTGTAAACAGTGCTTGCTAGAGATAATAGTAATATACAGGAAAATATACATTTCTTATGGAAGTTGATATCATTTATTAAACAAAGACAATGAAAATACTTCTTATTATTTTTCATGTGACCTTTCCTAATGGGACACTGTGATGCACCGTATATACACCGTGTTACACGGTGTACGGAAACCCTGACTTCAAAGAGACTGATATGGTTCCAGGTCTACGCATAAGCGTGAGCTTTCAGTCCACGGGACCCCGTGTTCTTCGGGGAAAACTCACGACCTGTACTGTAGCTGAAGAAGTAAACATATTTTGGAAGCCAATATAACGTAAAATGTTTATTTCTCTTTCTTCTCTTCTCTTCATCCACTACTCAGTTGAAAATTATTCTCAACCTGACTGCCCAGAATGTGACTTCTGAAATCTTGCATTTTTACCCTTTGTTTAATCTCGCCGCAAAATGTAACAACGCAAAACGTAAAAATCCAAAAATTGTGCGATTATATTTTGCGTTATAACTTTTTGCTTTGAGTAATAACAAAATGTTAAAACGCAAAATGAAATAATTCTTAAAGTATGTTGTAACATATTGCGGTATTACATTCTGCGTTGATCTCGACTTAAAATGAAATAATGCAAAATGCAATAATCCCTGTTTTTTTTTTGTTTTTTTTTTAACATGTGGCGTTGATACATGTATCACGCAGCACTGTTAAGGACTACTAATAGAAATCAACGGAAAACAGAAATTAAAAACGGGTATTGTTTTTAAAACTAAATTCATTTTTGTTCAGCTATTTTATTATCACAGAACTTAAATATTTATGGAAATAGCATAGTATAACCTATTCTGTACTGTATGAAGATTGGTCCCATCGATGGACAGTCACGTGATAAATGCATAGTACGTGTACTGAATGTAGGTCATTAACAAATTTCAATATCGCAAGGGCATACCCTATTTGAAATTAAAAATTCAAGCTATTAATTGTTTCTGTATACTTTGTACTTTCTGGAAAGTGCTGTTGCTTTGAATAGAGTTCGCGTTTTAAAAGTTGATTCAAATAAATAGGCCTATGTCAAAATTTTTTTGACTTTTACCAAATATTTTGTGTACTTATAACGTCTCCCTCCTCCCTCTCTATTTAAAGAAAGAAGCAGCACTTTTCAAGTTAAGAAACATATCCTTTATTTATATTCAAAAGAATGGTAAAGATTTATTTAGTGTATGCCCTTGTAAAAGAACGATTTAACGAGGCATCTCGATGTAAAATATACCTAACCTGAACATAAAAACACGACAAAATTATCTAAATACATTTTCCCGATAGTTAATGAATAATGGCACTGAACAAAGGATATAAATTGGTATTAATTGCCTATTTAACACCTGTAAATAACATTCTGTTTAATAATAAAACGCATTTTTCATTGTTAAAAAATTCCTCAATCTGCCTCTAACAGCACATGAATTACGTCAATTTTACCAATATGATGTCATGGTTGACAAGTTCATCGAGATCAGTGATCTGTTTATAACCAGCTGTATGGGATTTAACTAGCAATTTTTTGAATGCATTAATGCATTGATAAGCTTTAATGTTGTTTATTATGCTGATGCAGTTTAAAGTTGCAAATTATGTAATTTTCTGGTATTATGAGGAATTCATAAAAGTCATATTTTAGTGTGACGTCATAGTAAACTTTTCCCGTATAAATTAGCATTTCGCCTTAAAACATGGCATTGATTAAAATTTGGTTATCTTGTTGGGATAAAGGGATTTTAAGTGAATATTTCTAAAAATAGATTCACACAAATTAATATTATACAAATAGTCAGTTTATATCCATCGTACTGAGTTTCCGGACTTTATAAGAATTAGACTCTTGGTAGGAGATTATTAGCATATAATCATATGATTGAACTATACTCTAAAATTACTGAATGTATTTCGTCGAAATATATTTCTAGGACCTTGAAAACCTTAACAATTTGTTCAAAATGTTTTCTCTTAAATATTTGTATAGTATTAGAGCTAATGAAGTAAAAGATAAGTATTATAAAATAGGTGACAACGGAAGTTCAAAACATTGAAAATATAGTCCAAAGATTTTCTTCTACTACGCACAGGTTACGGTTTTGCTCAGAGGATATTCGATGTCCCGGGTATAAAAATTCTTTTTTTTATTGCTGTCTTACTAGATATTGTCTTGCCACCTACACCGATACGTAGTACTGTCCGTTGATCTTTGAACCCAAAATCACAAAACCCTCCAATCATCGTATTCCTACATTAATATTATTTGTAGGCTCGGCCACATTCTTTGTTCAATTCGAATTTTTTACTTATTTACTTTTAAGTTTCCAATTATTTTTGCTAATATAGTGCTCCTTGTCATTATCGGAAAATGACGGAAAAATATGTACACAATTCAGTGTGTGAATAATGGCCTAACAATTAGCATGAAAAAAAAAAAAACTGTCAGCATTTGACTTAATGATAATTTGTGTTTGTTGACAAGGTCAAAATCAAGTTTAAAATGCCCAAATAAAACATGTTCTAAACCCTATAGGATTACACTTGTTTCATAAGTACGTGTACTAAATCCAAGCATTAAAGCCAGAAAAACAAGTTGAGCAGTAACATAAGGAAAAGGCATTTATTTTTGTTTGAGTTTGAACATGCTACTGAAAGACTTACTACAGCACTTTACCTGTCACTCCTCAAATATTAAAAGACCCAAAACCCATTGTACCTGATGTTTTAAGTCTGAGGAAACATTAAGTAGGAAGTCTTTTTTTCACCCTTGGCATTCAACATTCAGAACACTTCGTCATTCATTCTATAGAGTCAAATAACCAACTCAATACCTACTTTTTTGTTTATGTTTAGTATATGCGTCGACATGCAGAGACGACATGTATTGTCCTTTACCAAATCCTCTGAATTTTCTCATATCCAATTTTATGGATTTAGATTTGTAAAATCGAACAGATCCGATACAGACACTATGTTCTGGATTAGCTTCAATCTCCAAGTTTGTTATTTACATGCGCATTAAATCGTATTTAATGGTTTTTTTTTGTTTCCATCTTTTGCACATGCCAAGGTTTACCTGTAACTCTCCATTCTATTTGCTTTAACTGTCCATTCTTTTTGAAAACTGTTCATTCTTAAAAATTATGGACAGTTTACCAAAAAGAATGGACACTTACAGTTATGACTTAATGGATTGTAAGGAGAGTTAGTTCAACACTCAGCTATAGAATGGACAACAAAAACAACGGGTTTACGTCACAATCATGTTTTAATAAAGGTAGAAACATTCATCAATGTACAATATACGTAAGTTGTTGAAAGTTCGGCTCGCAAACTATTTAATAAGCACTTCTATTATCCATATGATATCAGGCACCTTTCTGACTTCTTGATTGGATTCTTCCTAGAAAGTGCAACACTTCCCAATAAAAAAAAAATTATTAAGAATTATCTGTTTCTCGTTATTCTTATCAAATGAGGAACTGTTGTAAATTTTTTTAACTTTACCACCGTCATGTAGCCCCCATGCATTGTTTTAAACATATTAATGATGGTTATAAAACAAGCATTATAAACATTATTGGTTTCAAACTATCACCTGTGAAACGTGTCTCTACTTTTAAACTAAAAGAAAGGGGGGTTCAAATTCGGAATTTACATACCTTGTCTCTTGTTGCAGTTAGATCATGTCGTACAATTGTATCTAATTGATAACTAGATTATAGATGTTCATGCCAAAGTTGTAATTAAATTGTGTTATTACTATATAAATGTTACGCATACTTTTACGTATTGTATTCCGATTGGCGCGAATACCCAATCAAATAAAAGCTTTGCAGGCATGTGAGAGCCATGTGCAAGTATTTTGTTTTGTACAGGGAAATTGGGTTTTGACTTAACAATACGTATGACTGAATATACGTATGACAATGCGTATAAGTGAACAATCATGGACAAATGAATTGCTCTATACTAATTTTTATGCATGGGTTTAATTACTCGTGCTCTATATAAATTAAGAAACCCGTTATATTCCTCATCCTATGATTTTCTACGTTTATTGTATCAGATTGATTTTAATATTTGGCTTCAGATCGATTTAATTGATGTTTGTTATTTGAATTGACAACTTTAATACTTAATGCAAGGTAAGATGTATATTGACCTTGTATTTTATCTACTTGCTTGAAATATGAAATGATGATCTTCTGTCAGCTGTCTCGATATCTTACCTACCGTTATTTTTTTTCGTTTATGTTTAATGTCTTTATGTTTCTTGTCTTTTATGTCTGCCGTATTATATTAATATTGTGAGCCTGTTTTGATATTCTTAATTTTTCCCCATAACAAATACAATACATAAAATGAGAACAAACCAGGTTTGTTTTCTCTCAACAAATAAGACCGTGACTCGGTGACATTTATATCAGGGGGTAGGTAATATTTTGCAGTTATTTTACAAGGTCAGAAAATTGCTCAGAGGGGCAATATAAAAACCATCTATCCTTCCGTGTTCAATAAACTAGAAGTGAAAAAAAGAATTACATGTAGATAGATTACACAATCAGTACGTACTGCTTCCCTGCCGACAAAGCAGGTAACAACAATGTCTTCGTTTGCAAGGCTCATTATATAAATTGCATTCAAGAAGAACTTCGATTTAATTCTACAAGTGGCAATCCTACTTATATTCATACTTCCCTTTCTAAGGAAGAAATTCTTCAAAATCACCTGTCAGTTTTGAATACATTTAATATTCCACAGAGTCAAAATGAATTTGAACTACCTTATATATATATTGGATTCCGAAACTTCATAAGAATCCTTACAAACAAAGATACATTGCAGGCTCCAGTAAATGTTCAACCAAGCCTCTTTCGTTACCCCTCACTAAGATATTGACAGTAGTGAAGGAAAAACTTTAAGAGTACTGTGCAACTATATCTTCAAGAAGGGGTGTGAATCAGATGTGAATACTAAAAAAATTCATAAGAACTTTTGGACAATTTGAAATCACAGGACTTTACAAAAATCAACAGCTTAAAAACTGACGACTTACCTGGTCATTGGTCAGTTGCAAAATTATTTTGTTAAAACAGATTCGGATTGCACACATAAGTACTCTGAACGTGACATCAAGAAGATGCCTGAGTTTCTGATTGACAATATCTATGTGGTTTTTGGAGACCAGGTATTCCAACAATCTATTGGAATTCCCATGGGCACAAATTCCGCTCCGTTATTAGCAGACTTATTTTTATATTCATATGAAGCAGAATTTAGGCAAAATCTTATGTGTGAAAAGAAGGAAACTTGTTGTGGCCTTCAACTCGACATTTAGATATATCGACGACGCATTGTCAATTAATAATGGTAATTTCCATTCCTACGTCGATACGACATATCTTGGTGAGCTTGAGATAAAAGATATCACAGAGTCTGAAACTTCTGATTCATACTTGGAAATTTTACCCGAAAGGACACTAATGGTAAGTTAACAACCACGCTATATGATAAACGTGATGACTTTAACTTCCCTTACTAATGCAGCAATATACCTTCATCACCTGCATAAGGAGTATATATATCTCAGTTGAGTCGATATGCAAGAGCATGCTCTACGTATGAACAATTTCTAAAACGAGGTAAATTATTGACAAGCAAGTTGATGAAACAAGAATATCAGCAGTCTCGTTTAAAGTCATCATTTCGTAAGTTCTATGGTCGATACAATGGCCTTGTCAGCAAATACAATTTATCATTGGGTCAAATGCTGACTGACATTTTTCATACCAATTGTTAGTCCATTATTTATACACTGAATTGACAACGGATTTTTTCCCGTTATTTCTTGATCATGACAAGGAGCACAAGGCGGGTGTGACCGGTCGGCAGGGGATGATCACTCCTTAATGGCACCTGATCCCACCTCTGATGTTTCGGGGGTCCGTGTTTGGTCTGCTCTTATTTTTTATTGTTTTATGGACTTTGAGACTGAATACTGTTCGTTATCTCCATATCCTTCTTAGAAAGAATTATATAATTCATTCGAGGATAATCCCTATGTTTTTAAATTTTTTTTCTGTACAACAAAAATATTACGTTGAACTGGAATATCACTGCTTGTTTAATTCATTAGAAGTACGAAATTCATCAGGGTTCTAAATATAATTTTATGTGTTAAAGTGCAATAAGCACATTCAAGGACCCTCTCTGCAACAGTGCAAAATGTTTTTCTGGACATTGAGAAAAATATTTTGTATGAAGGAGTCAGTATTAAGTTTATCTATTTATTTTCACTATATGGTGCGTGGCATATACACCTGGGAAAAATGTCGAAAGACAACACAAAATCAGTGAATAGAAATCACTGTTGTTAACTTCCTTAGGTAAAATACATGTAAATTACATGTTCAGATAATTTATTTGACCTTTTAAAGTGTTAAGAATACTTAAAATAATTACAAATGAGTAATTTACTGTAAATTTCTATTTTTTAGCATTTAGATCTAAGGGCAGATCACTCTAATTGTAGAAAAATATCACAGAATCAGAACTCTTTAGTGTGCAGTGTAGAGAGGGTTCTTAAAATGAATTAAATTGAGTAGATTATGATAAAATTAAAGATGTTTGAACACTAAGAAAATGTCATTCTACTTTGGAAATTTGACTAGGGCTAGCACGTGCTTTGATTGTTTCTGCATAATATGTATAAAGTCATGTAAACTTACTTTTAAATTTACAAGTATATATCACTATATGTTTCAGCTGTCAATTAAAAAATAACCGTCTTTTTGTTCCATGGTGTGATTAAGCGATTAGCTTGCGTGATGAAGGCATTTATGCATAAAATTTCTACGCATCACACCGAATCATCACACCGATTTTACTTCAATGTTACCCTATATAAATCATTATTCAAAGTAAAATGCATGTGTAGAAAATTTGTTGGTACACCGAACTTTTAATGAAAACACCCAATTCATGTTTTATTACTGAATAAATTTTGTTTTAACTTCAACATGTTCAACATTTTTAACATGTTTGATCATGTGCTCGACAGTGTTGACCCCAGAGCACCTGGCCTCTGCACTTCCCCGTGTCTGATTTACACGGATTTGTACGCGATATCGCTAGAAATAAATATTAATTAAGCTGTGTCGGAGCAAACATATTATATATACTTACAAAGTGGATGCAAATCTGCAAGATATCAGTCTCATTACGCTGTTACAAATTAAAAATGACGCAGATATTACAAGTAGCCCGGATGTTGTCTACCCATGACACTTAGTCAGATTCATGGTATACTGGGCCAGCTAAGAGCCGATGACAATCCCTTAACAAATATTGTTTCTCCTGATAATAGTTATATGATATAATGCCAACGGTTAGTCCAACATTGGCCCGATTATACATAACCAACTATCAATATTCCATGTTGGACCACCGTTGGCCTGATAATGGTAACCCAACAGCGATAATACAAACATAATGTAAGATTGGGTCAACGATGTTCTGCTATATGGGCTATAGAGCCTTGGACCTAGAATTATGTGTGCACTGAAAGTCAAACATAACATCGTATAAATGACATTTAATTGATGTAAATACATTGCTTAAAATTTGCAACAAGTACCAGGAACTCTTAAAACTATTTTACTATTCTTAAGTTTCTTTTTTTGTAATTCAATAATTCTTTTAAGACATATAGCAAATAAGCAAGGCAAATTTACTTTCAAAAATTTTAAGCATAGTTTGACAGTTTCGACCAAAATTTCGCCTGCTTTATAAAACATGTGTTTTTGTATTTACAAATATGTACGGCCATACCATTTGTGTAACGAATAAAAACGATTTTTTTTTTAAAAAAAAAAAGGTGTGTGCATGTATTCTTTTGTAATTATAACGAATACTGATTCAGTTGGGAAGTAGATCGCAAAAATACCGCGAAACTGTAGTGTTTTGCGTAAACTCTACAACACAGTAATATTTTAAATAATGGTGAACCCTGTATTGTCGATCAGAAACTCAAAAAGGATATTGAAATAACGAACAGTATTCAATATAATGTCCATAAAACAATACAAAATAGGAGCAGGGCAAACACGGACCTCCGAAACATTAGAGGTGGGATCAGGTGCCATGGAGAAGCATCTCTTTGATGTCAACTACAGAGTACTTGTGTGTGCAATCAGAATGTGTTTTAGAATATGATAATGCAAATGACCATTGACGAGGTAAGTAAATTTACAAGTTTCTTTTTTTTATTGAAAACGCAGCTGTCAATGATACCCCCAAAATGCCTTGACTTTAATTTATCGTGGGGAATGGTTTTGTAAAACGTTGAAAAGTCGTGTTTTTAAGCTTTTGGTAAAATCTTGTTATATCTTGCCATGAAAGAGTCAGCATCTCCTGCTGACCAGTAATAAAATAAATATAGTAAATATCTTATAAAATTCTGTCTTTTGTTGGATTTTGTCAATACCTGAGGGCAAAATGCTTAAAACAGAATAACAATCTGTTTTGATTTTAGAATGCGTTGTTAATTTTAATGTTGAAAAAATGAACTTGTCAGCAAATAAAATCTATTATTAAGTGAAATGCTGACTGACTTTATCATACTTACAGTGAGACCATTATTGAAACACATTGAATAGAAGACGGATTTTTTCGTAATTTCTTAACTAAATAAAAAGAGCATAAGGCGGGTTTGACCGGTCTGCAGGGGTTGCCATCCCCTAAATGGCTTCTGGTCTCACCACTGATATTTTGGAGGTCTGTAATTGCTCTGCTCCTATTTTGTAATGTTAAATGGACCTTTGAGCTCGAATGCTGTTCGTTATCTCTGAACATTTCATTAAATATCTGACAGCTTAACTGTGTAGACATTCATCATAAGATCTAACTAATACCCGATTTGTCACAAAAAAAGATATTTTAGAAAAAAAAAATAACATGTCTTCCTTAAGTTAACATTAAATTATGCATTAGAAGAAAAAACATGTAACGTTTGTAGAACTGAAAGAAAGTTAAAGCAATGATAGAGCTTAAAAGATTTGGAATGAGGTTGTCATGTTAACTTATTTAAATCAGAATATTAAAATCACTTGGAAGCGCTAAGTATATTGCAATTTGAAATTCATCAGAATTATTTTGAATTCAAATTGCTCATTTCGTTGGAATTTAAGTAATAAATTTACAATGTCAATGATTAAGTGCAAGCATAGTTGTTTTATACATAATCGAACATGCATAAATTATGCGAGTAATAAACATTTCTTTTGGGATATGAAATTCAACATTGTTTTATGCCTTTTTTAAAAATTATTTTAAGTATTTTACATTTTCTGTTTTTGTCAAAAGATAACCGCCAATTTCACCCATATGAAATTGCTAGAAAATATTTCTCTGATTCCGAATACAAAATTAACAATATATACATATTAAACGAAAGATATTTAGTCTTAACAACAATATATTTCTCAAACCTAATAAAACAGAAAAAAACATGTAAAAATATTTTCTTTCTTCGTTGTCTTGCAGAAGTCTACAAGAGGTAGCTTTGCGTATCAATCGCGGTAGATGGTCGACAAGTTTTGTGACTAAATTTAGACTATAAAGCTCACATTGTGTGCTGAAAATTGTATATTTTCAAATAATTTTGAATACTTAAAAACGTCGCTGGAATTCCTCTCATTCATGTGCAACACGGACATGAAATATGTTCTGGTGATAATTTTTGATAATAAATTCATTTTGTTTACAAGTGTTTCAAATTTAAGATTGGATATTACTGATTGTGCTTTAATTTTAAAAACTGCATTCGGAAAATAAAGCTATTTGATTTTTGCGTCAATAAATATTTCTCTATTTATAAAGTTATCAATAAAACATCTCAAAAATACCGAATATTAGTAAAATTGTTTTAATACATATATCTCTTTATTAACGAGCGATTTATAAATGTACGATTTTTTTAGAAAAGATTTTACAAGAAATAAATTATGGAGTGTGCAAAGGCCGGTTTACTCTATGCATCGTGACACATGCATCGTGGATGCAAGCAAATAAATTCCCAGTGTAAATACCCCTGTGTCAGCTTTAATAGGTGTTGTATTTTGACCGATCGAATAGATTGTCTTCTATTCTGTGTCAAGATGCATGGACTGACCGATGAAAGAAAGGTCAAATTTGAGATTGAGTCATAAGCCTTATTTTTCTGCATATTTTCTGCAAGGTTTCATTATATTTTAGACAAAGTTCATTCTAAAAAAAAATCTTCTAAAAAAATTATATAATGTAAATAAGAAGACCCATGTGCCAAAATTTAAGCATGAGTTTAGATGCATGTATCAAGATGCATAGTGTAAACCAGCCCTAAGATATTTACATAATCCCTTCAAGTGTCCAGTACTTATAAATGATAAATAAAACTAAGACTATACATTAAATATATAACATGCGGCTGTGTATTATACATTTTTTACACTTCAAATTCTTCGCATTGTGCGTCATATCGGTATCATGTGTTTTACAACATCATGCGACAAAGCTCTATGTTATTCAAATGAGCACTTGCAGAGTTAATGTCCCTTTGTCAGTATACATAAAGATATTATATCATTTTGTCTTCTTTGTTGGAAAATAAAACATTCGTTGCGATCCTTTTATTTCTGATTTTTATACATATGATTTATAATGTATTTGCGACAAAAATTTGTCTTTTCCATTGATCTCACAATTTATGTACGTATATCTAATTTTTAAATTTTATTAATTTTTTTTTTTATTTTATAATTTTCTTCTTCGGATTAAAAATGTGTCAGTAACCTCCCAAAGGTATATTTAGACTTCTCTTGAAATACTTTAAAATGCTTTTCAATATTTCATTTTACGGATGTTTGAAACTTTACACCATTCTTTACTTGTGTCCTTTCTGACATAATTTATTTTATCAAATAAAATCTGCAACATGACTATTTTCAAACATGTTTTGACCTGGAAAAATATTCGCAGCATTGTTGTATTAGTCGAAAAAGATCATTCATTACTGAAAATAAATCGCAATATTTCTGCAATTCCCATTTCATCAGCCCAATTAAAATCTCATTATTATTATTATCATGTATTAATCTCATTAATCGCAAGTATAAATAATTCTTCATGAAGGTGTATAATTGTTTTTATTAATAGATTTTTTTTGCGGTCCTCATTAAGTTGCTCAGCAGTCAGATCGGCAACACGGGCACATCTTTTAAATAACCTATTTCTCCCAAGTTTTTCTAAATACAAGTATTACACTGTATGCTTAAAATTTCTCGGCGCTATTCATGTCCATTTCCGAGAGCGTTTAATTAAGGTTTCTGCATTTTTGACATATTTTGCGCACTGCACACGATTTTAAAGCACAATATTCTGGGAAAATTATTAATTCCTATTTGAGTGGATTCAAAGAGAACACAGCATCACGTGCCCTATAAGTTCGTACAGCCGCAAACCTCTTTTTCTTGCGAATTTACACTCGAAGTTCCTCGGATGGCTCCTACCTCTCATATGACCTCGGACGTTAGAGGTATTCTACCTTCTTTCTGATTAAATCATGTGATATTTTTCGAATTCCATTCAAATGTTTTACTTTTGAAATCCGAGTTGCTTTGTTGCTTGCTCAATACTGTATTCTTGCTTCCGAAGATTACTTACATATAGAATTTTTCGAACTTTGGACAACGCGAATTTTGAAATGAGTGATAAGGCAGTTTCCGGTGGAGAAATGTATTGACTTAATGCGTATTACTCCACCTATTACATTCGAAGTTTGAATGGAGCGTAGCAGAGTCAGCTGAGGATTGCCGATTGGCGAAATATATACATTATATTTTTTACCCATATTGCACATGTATAGACAGTATATGAATGCATTCCAGTCTGTTACTAATTGATACTAAGGTAAAAAAAAATCAACATCATTGATAGTTCTCTGCATAGTGCAAGGGTATAGTAGGAAGACTTGTTTTAGTTACATTGCCTGAAGAAAGGGTATAGAAGAGGTTAATATGGATATGTTATATAAAACGGCCATTTTTAAGTACATATACATTGTAAATCAAATTTATGCGAATTTTTCTACTAATTAACTTCACTCCAAATTAAATTTTTAATGCTTTGAAGAATCCCATCTGAGTTTTACAAATATGTACTTATTCATTCAATGCATTAAACGTACATGTATCAAGACGCACGTCACTTTTCAAAGCTCCAATAAATTTTCCATCAATCAATGTGTTCTCATTTTTGTTTTCTAACAACCCTCATTATAGATCTCAAATGGATTATTTTAACACAGAAAGTAATATCATCAAACTTGTGCTCCCGTGTACGCTTTGAAACAAAACGAAAACTGGTTATAAATCAAACACCAGTAATGTTGTACTTCTGCATTGGAAACGTGCAGAATTTAAATGCAGATCATTTCTTTTTTTTTCAAAGAGGGCATCATTCAGCTTTTACAATACATTGTATTGAAGCACAGTTAAGTTACATCCCAACAGTGAATGCAAGTGATAATCAAAACACAAAATTAATGCTCATATTAGAGGATTTGGATTCTAAGATCTACTATAGTGAAAGTCGTATTTTGCATTTAAGGATTTCTTGAATAGGACTTTTGCAATTGATGGGAGAAAACATATGTTTATAGTTAATTCTGTAAACAGAACATATAACTTTGAATTAAATTGGAACAGTCATTGATGTAACATAGACGATTTTAATTTTAGGCGTCAATTAACACGTAGGTATTTATTGTATTATTTCCAGGGAAAATTCATGGATAACGTAAAAGCTAAGTTATAATAATAGAAATATAAATATAGTAAATACTTTCTGAAATGAAATAATTATTCTTCAAGCACGATATCTTAGTTATTTAATTAAAAAAACGTTTAAATCCTTACCATTAAAAAGAACCTTTCACTTCGGAGAACCGGAAGACAATGAAGACTGAACGATGAATGAACAGTGAAGGCAAAGTGAACCCAATGAAGAGGAAACGGTGAACGTTTTTTAACTGTGAACACATGCGCCATGTGAACGGTGAATGCAAAACTGTGAACGAAAAGCGAACGGTGAACGCACGCTGAACGAACGCTGAACGAACGCTGAACAAACGGTGAGCGAACGGAAAAATGGGAAAGTAGAACATTTCATGGACTGTATATGCATTCTTAGATGGTTCATCCATGCATGTTTGGTTCTTATACCGCTAATAGTTACTTGGAAATGAAACCTGCACCATTAACTTTAATCTGTACACTCATCCGAAAATGAAGGTCAGATTCAGCAGTCGAAGCAAGTGTGGTAGTGTGCATTCTTAGATATATCATCCATGCAAGTTTAGTTAACATAGGGCCCAGAGTTACTTGCAAATGACAATAATCAATGTTGCCCGAAAACACAGTTAATAGCTGTTTTGTTATAAGAAATACAGTACAGAATTAAGTTTTTTTTATTGTGAAGAAACATGGCAAAATGAGACGTAAAAAATATTTTCCGTTTACTTTTATGCAAATGAAACCTGCACCAAAAACTTTAACCTGTTCCTGTTCAGATTCTCCGAAGGAAGCCTGATGGATCTTAAGGTATAGTCTCGTTTCAAAAGTTTTCAAAAACATGGCATCATTCGGAGATTGACAATTCGGACATTTGTTTTGAAGCATCGTTTTTAGAAACGAAAGTAAGTTATCTCTCTTACTCTTTATCAAACTTCATGGACAAAATTTATCACTGATTGGTTGATGATTTGTTTCGTCTGCATTAGTTACTTTCGGTCTGTAAACAAACACGGGTAGAAAGATGTTTAGAAGAGAAACATTCTATTTTATCATTGAGACAAGCAAGTTTGACACTAAAAGAAATATCGGATATTATCGGAAGGCCATTATCAACAGTGCATACGTTTTTGAAGCGTCAATTGAAAACAAACCAAGAAGTGGCCGACCTTGCATTACACAGGATGAAAAATTTTTCGAATGATGAAAATAAATCGCACAAAGTTTAACTAAATATAACGAATGTTTCTGAAATGAAACTGGTCCTTCTTCAACCGTAAGTTAAATGTATTCGGTCAAAGAAAAATAATGCGTGTGCGCGAAGTGAATAAAACAAAGCGTGTGAAATGGTGCAAAGAAGCAAAGAAGAGAGCTGTGGATGACTATTGGAAAAAGGTAATTTTTACAGATGAATGTAGATCGATGGCGAACGACGTGTATATGTATGGAGAAAAGCCGGAGAGGAAGCCCTGGTGACCCAAAACTTGTATTGCACCACCCGCCGGGCGACGTTTGGATTTAATGATGTGCATTACTTATAATGGAGTCCACTTTGTGTTGTAGATGGGAACAAAATAGTTATAGGAAATAAATCACCATTAACGTTGCTGCACATTTTCCATCAAATGACTACCTTTTTCAAGACGATAACGCCCCCGTTCATAGCTAGGGCCAGGTCTGTGAAGGAATTTATGGTACAAGAGAATATTCCGACAATGGAATGGCCTGCTCAAAGCCCTGACCTGAATATAATTGAAAACTGTTGGCGAAAACTTAAACAGGAACTGTGTAAAAGAAATACAGAATTTGAAAATGTTGGAAACCCATTCGACAGGTATGGGAAAAATACATAACTTTATCCAGGACCTTTACAGGAGTATGAAAGGGGTGTCCAAAATATTTGCTTAAACTTATAAAATGATGTAGATTGAAGAAAAACATCGATGACCTAATTTTGTTTACATCGCCGCCATTTTGTTTTTACGAATACTTTTGACACGAGACTGTATCATCCATGCAAGTTTGGTCATTATAGGGTTTAACAGTTACTTGGAAATGAGACCTGCACCAAATACATTTACCTGCTCACTAATCCGAAAAATGTAGGTCAAATTCAGCATCCGAAGCAAGCCCTGTAGTGTGCATCTTTAGATGTACCATCCATGCAAGTTAGGTTAACAGGGGAATTATAGATACTTGGAAATGATATATACACCAAAATCTTCACCAAAAATGTTAACCTTCTCTAAAAACTTGACCTAGTCCTTTGCTTAAATTACAGCATCTGAAAACTTGACTGGTACAAAAAACACACTACAACTATCTTCGATACATACCTAATCAATATAGGGCATAGAAGTACTTAAAAGAAAACTGGTCTTAAAACCTTTACCTGGGACGCCGACGCCGACACCGACGCCGAGAGTATTACATAAGCTCCCCCAACTTCGTTGAGGTGAGCTAAAATGAGTCGTTAAAAAATAAGAAAGGTACAGAACTCTTTTTATAGGGTAACTACTTTCGTCAATAAAATTCTTTAAAATCAAACGCTTTACTATTTTACTTTCTTTTTAAATAAATTCATATATATACAATCTTCATTACTACTAACGTTCATTCCGTAATTCCGTATACTTCTCGAGATATTCTGAAAACAATTCAAAAAATGTTCGTAATTTTTTTTACTTGATCCAATTGCGAAGGTCTAAGGTGTAGATTAATTTTAACTTTTATACTACAATAGCAATTGCACATATTTAATAGCATTAAAAGCCGTTTAATCAAAATGTTGATTTTAAACCTTATAAGTAAATGCAGAAAAATTGATTTAATTATTTATATATTCATCTTTTTATTGTTTATTTATATTTAAGCATCTGTCATTAGAATACAATTTCAGTGTAAGGAAAAGTTCGAAGCCATTCCAAAAAAAAATCGTTCACCCTGCGTCCCCCGTTTGTTCACCGTTCACTTTGCACTCGTGTTTCCGCTCCGTTTGCATTCTGCGTTTGCTCACCGTTCACACATCGTTCATCAAGTTGCGTTCAGTGAAAAAACATCGTTCACTCACCATTCGTTCACCTTTTGTACAGCGTTAGTTACCGGTTCAGGTGGGAAAGTAGAGCATCTCAGGGACTGCATGTATAAAATAATGTTCGTTATCTCCATATCATTCTTCATACATTTCACAGATCAGTATGAAATACACTTTGTGTATATAAAATCTGAGATTTTCCAGCTTTTGCTTGTTATTAAAGGAATAATTAAAAGAACATATGGTTTTTCCCTCAAACTTGAGGAAATATGGTAAAATGTTTTACTTTGTCACCCTCTCGTGGCCCTAATGTAGAGATTTTTAAACAAACAAATGCTGCTTATAAAACAAGTACTATTTATGTTCTTCATTGCAATCTATCAACAGCGTAATGTGTTTATATAAAAATATCAAAACAGGGGGAAGGGGGTCAAATTTGGGATTAACATTAGATTGTATTAGTATTATATATGTAGGTTTTTTTTTAGGTTTTCTTTTTTGTTCTGTAAAAAACCAATCGATTTCGGTTCTGCAGGTATGTGAGAGCCATATGCGAGTTTTTTTGTTTTGTTTTTTTTTTTGTTCTTTTGAATTATATGACTGACCAGTAACCAAATATGGACCGATGAATTTTACTCTACGTGTACTAATTTGTGTACATGTTTTTTTAATTACTTATATATGTAGGCCTTTTTGCCTTTTTAACAGATTCAAAATTTCGACATTTGATTAAATCCCTGTTTGTTATTTTAATTTACAACTTTAATGCTGGATGCAAGGTAAGTTGAACATTGCTCTTATCTTGCTACTGTAAACCAAGTATTATACGCGTGCGATAAATATCCGCGAGTTCCGCGAGTAACCTCTGCTCGCGGATATTTATCGTCGCGAACCAGTTGTTCATTTTCCCATGTTATGATTAGTGTTTTTGCCCTTTTTTGAGTTTTGTTTTTTTTTTTTAGTGTTCTTTTGAAGTTTTATTACAAACATTTAGAAAAATATATAAACAAATGGAAAATCTTAAAATATTTGTCTAAAACGATTAAAATGTCAATAAATATTTCAGCTTGTGTTATAATTGTTCATTTATTGTCACAGACGAGTTAGAGATAGCATGGTTAATTACGACTAATTTGTGTACCATTTATAATAATTTTTGGCTATGTACTTGTAAAGCATCAATTACCCAATTACATAATTTTACAATTGAGAGTTTTAAACCAACTTAAATCTCCTCGATTTTTTTTTACCGATTTTCCCCCAAAATAATGCGTAAGATTTTTTGCCATTTTACCTACTTTAGGTGCGGATTTTCTAAATAGACGCAATCACAGAATGTCTTAAATAATACATCAGTACTTACGGTAGCATTTTACCTTTTAATTTATGAAATTTTGATGCAAAAAATAAAATAGACTTGTGGAAATAAAAAAAATATGACCACTTGTTCGCGGAATTAAATCGTCGCGGATTAGTTCTCCAGCAGTCAGTCGCAAATAAAAAATGACGCGTATAATAATTGGTTTACAGTAACTATATTTAGAAACCATCTTCTGGCAGCCGTATAAATATTTCATATTTATGCATTGTAATTATTTTTGTTAAAGTTTAATGTCTATGTTTCGGGTTTTTCTACGTCTGCTCTTTTGTATGAGTGTTGTGGGTGTTTTGTTTTTTGTTTTTGTTTTTTGTTGATTTTTTATCTTTAACAAATAAAATACGTAAAAGGAGAAAAAACCAGATTTGTGACCCTGTAATATTTATATCAGGTGATTTTCTTTTTTTATTTCTTTAGACAAACTAAAGAAATACAACATGTTTTGCAGTTGCGTCGCATAGTCAGAATATTGCTTGAGGTAACATATATAAATTATTTGAGGATGAAGTCTATGTTTTATAGTTTATTCTGTACAAAGAAAATATTACGTGAAACAAATATATTTGAGTTGATATAATTTATCGATGTTTAGTGTTGATCCGAAGCACGAAAAAAGTTCTGCTGTTTAGATGGTTGCTTTTGCTTCATTGTTATTCTGAGAGAGTACTAACTCTGTAGATTTCGACTATTTTCAAATTGTAAAATTCTCTCCTTCGAAGAGTTCTGAATATTATTTCATTTATTTTCTTTGGAGCGAAATTTACTCCGTAAAGTCTTGCTATCATTAATGTGGTTGTTTTCGCTTTGAATCACTTTATACTGTTTGGAATTCAATGTTATTTTTGAGAGGATATTTACTCTTTAGACTTTTGCTATCTTAAAATTTTGCTAGTCATATATACTGTGCTTACTAAATTTCTTGAGGGGGACTACCTTGTAAAGTCCTACTATCAACAAGATCTTTGCTTTAACATTGAATTATTGTATATGAACTATATCAATGACATTTTTGAGAGGACATTTACTCTGCTGGTTCTTAAGATGTTGAATGTTAATAATATTGTATAAAAGATTATTGGGGGGGGGGGAGTTATCCCGTTAAATCATACTATCACCGTTGTGTTTGCTTCAGCTTTGAATTTTTGTGCATAAACTGTAATATTGTCATTTTTGAAAGAAAATTTACCCTGTGGATTTAGGCTATCTCTAAGATGTTTCGAGATATAAATACTTTATATTTTATTTTCTTTGAGGGGAAATTTACCCCGTAAAGTCTTGTTATCCTTTTATGTAAATACGTATTGTCAATATTCCCTCCAAATGTTTTCAAATCAGTTTGATTTTGAGGTTATATCATCTATATACTAGAAACATGCTGAATTTTTACCATCTTTCTAATAAACATTTTATAAAACTCTGTCCTTTTTTTGTTGGATTTTGTCAATATCTGAAGGCAAAATGCTTAAACCTAAAAAAAAAATCTGTTTTGGGTTCGGAATGCGTTGTTACTTTTATGGTTGAAAAAATGACATTGTCAGCAAATAAAATCTATCATTAAGTCAAACGTGGATTCATTGAATTTTCCTACTTACTGTGAAGTCATTATTTACACACCAAATATTTACACAATTTCTTGATTAGGACGAGAAATACAAGGCGGGTGTGACCGCTCAGAAGGGGATGGTTATACAGTCCCTAAAACGTTCTACTTTTCCAATTTTCCCTTTCCTCACCGTTTGTTCAGCGTTCGTTCAGCGTGCATTCACCGTTCGCTCTCCGTTCACAGTATTGCGTTCAACGTTCACCGTGCGCTCGCGTTCACCGTTTGCAAAACGTTCACCGTTCGCTCTTTGTTCCGTTTACTTTGCGTTCACCATGCGTTCACCGTTCACTTATTGTTCAGTCTTTATTGTCATTCGGAACTCCGAAGTGAAAGGATTTTTTTTTCTTTTTGATGGTAAGGATTTACACATTTTAATTAAATAACTTAGACATCGTGTTTGAAGAAATTATCTATGATATTTATATTTCTATTATTATAACTCAGCTGTTACTTTATTCATGAAATATCCTTTGAAAATAATTGATAATTAATGATTAAGTACATGTATGGAGAACGATGCTAAAATATTAAATTCAAAAAAGGGCAATGTACAAATGCTTCACGCACGGCAACAATTTGTAGTAATGCTAAAAACGACAAATCATTAATGAATGTATAATAATTATTCCAAGTCTTTTACAAGACAAGGATACCCAAAAAATTATTTTTACAGTAAAACGTATTTTAAACTACACTGTACACGTAGGTCTGAGAATTATGAACAGTACTGCAGATACTTAGTTAATTAAATATCTTTAGAGCTAATTAAATTGATATTGTGATTTTAAATTTAAGAAAAGAACAACTGTTTAAAATAGCCTATTATTAGAGAAGGAAAATGCCTTCATTCACCGTACCTAAATATATGTTTGCCATTCAGTATAATTAAGACCCCCCCCCCCCCCCGTTGCCTTTTCTCCCGAAATGAAATTCTTAGTGTGTATTTTCAGTATATTTTAATTAATATTTAATGTGTATTGTAACACAATAAAATCAGTCTCAAAACCAACATCAAACAATCATTAAACAATCGTATTTTAGAATTCACTTGTGCCGACAGAAGTATTTTAAATTGGCAGGGAATATGTTTCACATTCAATTTAAAACTTCATCCTTCCATGTTTATATTTCCTTATTTATTCATTTCTTTTACAGAAATGCAAAAATCAGATATAGAAATGATAGGGAAAAATATTTAATTTTTTTGGAAATACTAAGTGACTATTTGCCTTTGGCATGTTCGGTGAAACGCGATTTTCAAATCTCCACTGTGTCGAATAATTTTGATTGACAGGACAAGCAGGTGGACTTCCTGAGAACCGTGTGAACTTTATGAAGGAAAATAAAAGACAATGATTACTTTCAAATGGATTTGTTAATCTAAAAAAATGATTACTTTTACTGCTTGGAATATTAAGGAAAAATAATAAGAATTTTTATTTGATAGAACAGATATTTGAGAATTGAGGGTCTCTCTCTCTCTCTCTCTCTCTCTCTCTCTCTCTCTCTCTCTCTCTCTCGTACCTTTCTCTGTTCAACAAAAACTATGACAGCACATTTCTTATTTAGTTTAATTCGAAAATTTTATCTATTACAAATAATTTGAATGCCTCTTTCCATCATCTTGAATGAGTATAATCACGGCCAGGAAATGTCTACAGATACATGTAGAAGTTAGCTAAAATAATCATCATAAAAGAATACAAAAGACACATAAATATAGAATATTTTGCATTAGAATTTTAAAATACGAGAGTTTTTATGCAATACGTCAACAGACAATTGTGAATTCAAAAAAAAAGAAAAAAAAAAACGTACTGTGTAATTAATTCATTCTATAAGTAGTAGCATTATTTTCTAAAGTCCACATAATTTTATTAGTGAAAAGAAAAAGCATATTTACTGTATAAATAGATTATTTTTTTGTTTAAACTACGCGCGTTCGGTAACAAATACACATTTTTACGGCAATTAAAATCGTGTAATAAAAGCATCAATTTAAAACATTGGTACATATATGTACAGGGAAAAAAATCTTTTTACTATTTATTTTTTATTTATCTATTGTTTATTTATATTAAAGCACCCGAAATTAAAATTATAGAATAATAGAATAATTTCAATGCAAGGAAAAGATCGGAGACATTCCGAATCAATCGATCATCTTGCGTTCACCGTTCACTTTGCGCTCGCGTTCGCACTCTGTTCGTGTTCTGTGTTCACTCACCGGTCACACATCGTTCACCAAGTTGCGGTCAGCGTTCGCACATCGTTCACTCACCGTTCGCTTTGCGGTCGTTCACCGTTCGTTCACCGTTCGTTCAGCGTTCATTCACCGTTCAGGTGGGAAAGTAGAACGTTTCAGGGACTATATCTCCATGGCTACTGACCTCACCATTGATGTTTTGGATTTCAGTAATTTCTCTTCTACGCTTTTATAATGTTTCATGGACTTTTAAGGTGGAATACTGTTCGTTATCTCTACACATTTAATTACATATCTGACTGCTTAACTGTGTTACCAAAGTACCCAGTTAGACACAAAAGACATTTTAGAAAACAATAACGTGTCTTTCGAAAGTTAAAGCTAGAGATCCTTCTTCCCCTAAAAGGTTATTTTTAAAAAAATAAAAGATGAAATCGTTTGCATTTTGAGGTCACTGCTTGTAGTACACAAGTTGAATAAACTTTTATTTGAATTACACTTACAATAAGTTCACTCTAAAATATTTAGAATATTGAAATATGTGGAAATAACGAACAGTTTTCGAGCTCAACAATTCATTAAACAGTTATACAAAATAGGAGCAGTGGAAACAAGGATATCTAAATCATCCGTTATAAAACTAGTTTCATTGAAAACCTAGCATCCCGTGAGGACCATTCACACCCTCTCTCTGTTTCTTGTCATCATAGAAAAATTACAGAAAAATCCGTGGACAATTCAGTGTATCAATAATGGCCTTATAATTAATATGAAAAAGGTCATTCAGCATTTGACTTAATGATAATTGTTTTTGTTGAAAAGATCATTGTACCGACCATATGACTAATAAAATTATGACTTTAAACGAAACTGTTGATATTCTTGTTTCATCAACTTGGTTGTCAATAACTTATCTCTTCAAAGAAATTTTTCATACGTACAGCATGCTCTGGTGTATTAAATAAAACGAGATAGATGAGCCAGGAATGCAAGTGATGAGGGTAATTGCTGCATGTGGGAGGTTGACGATAGAAAAGTTAAAGTTGCATAACGTTATTCATCAATTTTACTTGTTAGATATGAATATATATTCCAAGTTTAAAATGTTCAAATAAAACATATGTTATAAACCCTATAGTTTATACTTGCTTCATAAGTACGTGTGCTGAATCCATGCATTAAGTTCAGAAAAACAAGTTGAGGAGTAACGTAAGGAAAATACTTTATCTTTGTTTGAGTTTGAACATGTTACTGAAAGACTCACTACAACACTTCACCTGTCACTCCTCAAATATTAAAAGACCCAAAACCCATTGCACCATGTTTTAAGTCTGAAGAAACATTAAGTAGGAAGCATTTTTTTTCACCCTTTGGCAGCAAACATTCAGGGCACTTCATTATGAATTCTATAGAGTCAAATAACCAATTCATTATCTACTGGTTTTCTTTGTGTTAAGTACATATATATACTACAGAACTTCCTCAAATATGTATATATATATATATATATATATATATATATATATATATATATATATATATATATATATATATATATATATATATATATATACCAAAACATTGTACCTAATATTTTATTTAAGTGTGTATTTTTTCACCTTTGGCAGTAAACATTCAGGGCACTCCATCATGCATTCTATAGAGTCAAATAACCAACTCATTTTTTTCTGGCTTTCCTTGTGTTCAGTACACGGTTCGCATGCAGAGACAACACCTATTGCCCTTTACTCAATCCACTGATTTTCCGCAATGTTTTTTAATGTTATAAGTAAATTCCCTGCTACAGTAAATTTGCGAATTTGCTCACAAATAATTTTTCCTTTCAATCTGACATATGAAAAAAATTATCAAAATTTTATAGTGTCTGTAAATTTGGCAATCCATTAAAGGCATTGTCTGGAATGGTGGTTATCTGGTTGCTAACTAGGGATCTGAAATCACATTTGTCCTTTATTCAATATAATGTCTATTCTATAAACATTAGTTTATGTACATCTAAACGAGTTTACCGAGATTGTAAAATTGAACTCTTTGTATTAGATTACACAATCATATAAATTATTATTGAATGGTACTTAAGTAATATTCAACCTGTTTCGTCGAAAGATATTTTTACGACATTGATAACCTCAAAAATTTGCTATAAACCATTTAATAAACAGAAAAAAATCAAGAAATTATGGCTTAGTTCAAAAAAGGTTTTATTTTTGTTTGTGTAATTCTTTGAAGATAGGTAAATCTTTTTTTTTCTAACCCCCTGCTTGGATGCATCTTCAACATGTTCAATACTTCTAGATATAAAAGAGTATTTTTTTATCCTTCTTATAGAATTCATTGATTCTAAATGATATCATACACAATGTAACAGGAAGAGTCTTTTTTTTTAATTTAAATCTCCTGTCTCTCTTTAAATTTTTGTTCCTTCTTGCAAATGCTTGGATTCGGGTATGTTTGCACAAAAACAAATTTGGGCGGCCTCCACACAATTAAACATTTTACATAATATAAAAACTATAACAAAGTTAACGTCTTTCCTCAAAAGGGGACACGGACACCCACGGAATCACCGCACGCAATGAGTTTATTCAAATTTTTCAAACTAATTTGAATAAAGTAAATTAAAATTGAAGAAAACACATCTTACCTAACAGTTTAATTCTTTAAATTAATATTAAAGAAAGTCAGGGAGTTAATGTTAATTAAGAAAATATAAAATGCATGTCATATAATAACAATGTTTTATTATAAAAAGGAAACGACCTCTGTAAAATTTCATATATCATTACTAAACGAAGATTTTTATGTTTTTTTTTAACTGCTTATCTTTTTGAAGGTTTTGAAATTTTTTCCCTTCTCTTGAAAATATTTTTCTTACAAACAAATTTTCTATAAATAGATCAAAGAAGCTTTTTTTTGTAAAGATATCATCTGGACAAAGTTAAAATTATATGAAAGAACAAATAAATGAAATAATAATATATGATAGAATTAAAAATAAATCAATTTCACACCTCTGCAGCCTCCCCAAGAGCGAGAACAATAGGGACAGTAATTATGAGTAAATGACAGCACTTGTCTAAGTTTTTCAGCAGGGACAGTTAACGGGTCAGTAATAGTCTAAGTTTTTCAGCACCGACTAAGATTGTCAGCACTTTTCTAAGTTTATCAGTACCGGCAGTAAAAAGGTCAGTAATTGTCTACGTTTTACAGTAACGACAGTACATTGTCAGTAATTTTCTAAGTTTGTCAGTAAAAATTTGGAATGTCAGTCCGTTTCTGACTTAGTTATGAAAGGATTTGATAAAATGTCTTATAATCCTTTTACAAACTGTATGTTTTATACTTTAATGTAGAGATAAAATAGTACGTTTAAGGAAAGGAGAAAGGCCAAAAACTGTCCATTTTGTGAGAGAAAGAACTAATCGAGGGCCGTGAACAGTTTGAGGCCTCTCACCTACTTAAAACATGAATCGGTTGTTCTGAGAATTTTTTTAAATGTGCAAAACAGGTTGTACACATACAAAAAGTTAATTGTTTACAGAATAAACAGTAAGCTTGGGGTGCACAGGAATTTGTTGAATAGACATTGTGTTCCCAGATACGAATAACAAAAGGTTTTTGTCTAAAGAATGGTCAGTTACAGGTGGATTTCGGGATGATGCTAGTATTTCATTGATATAGGAATGCAACTTCTTTAAATCAGTTTAAATTTTGCGTTGTAAAGGCAAACATCTCTCCCTCCGCTGGAGAGAAAATATGAAAGAATCGAAATCGATTAGAAACCAAATAATGCACAAAACCAGTGATATTTTTGTCTGGAAACAGAGAATAGTTAGCGTAAAGAAAATATTCTCCAAACTTTGATCTTCTCAAAATGTCTTTGACCACAAATACATGTACAGTTATTTCACACCGGAGATTTTTTTTTTAATTTGAATTCAGTTTTTGAGGATATGTATTAATTGCAGAAGTATGATAATGAAAGGGAAATTTTTTTCTGAGTGTTGGATAGCCATGAGCCAAACTTCGACCTGAAAATATAGTTCAAATCATTCTGGAAATGTTTCAATTTTAATCATTTTCTAACAAATTATTCACTACAGCAGCGTAGTTTTCATCGTGCAAACTGTTTTCTAGGTGATGGATTTAATATTAGCCAACTTCAAGCTCAAAATGCATTCTTCTCAAGGGAAAGATGCTTCCAAACTCTTAATCAAATGTGAAATTGTGCCATTAAATTCAAGTTTTGAGAAAAAAAGATAGTTTTGATCATTGCAAAAAATGTGTATTATTCATGGATTTAAATGTGTAAAATCGAACGGATCCGATGCAGACACCGTGTTCTGGATGAACTTAAGTTCTTTTTGTTATTTACATGTACATTAAATTGTATTAAATTTTGTTTTTGTTTCCCTCTTTTGCACATGCCAAGGTTTACCTTTAACTCTCCATTCTGTTTGTTTTAACTGTCCATTCTTTTTTCGAAAAACTGTCCATTCTTTTTAAAAATTGACAGTTTCCTAAAAAAAAAAACGGACACTTACATGTGACGTAATGGATTGTAAGGGGAGTAGGTTCAACACTATGCTATAGAATGGATAACACAAACAAAAGGTTTATGTCACAATCATGTTTTAATAAAGATAGAAACATTCATCAAAGTACAATGTACATGAGTCGATTGTAAGTTCAGCCCACAAACTATTATATAAGCATTTCTATTATCCATATGATACCAGGCACCTTTTTGATTTTTTAATTGGATTCTTCTTAGAAAGTGCAATACTTTCAAATAAAAAAAAATAATTCAGAATTATCTGTTTATCGTAATTCCTAACAAATGCGCTTTGATTCTAGATGATGTCATTCAGAATGTCAGCGAAGGTGAGTCTAATGAAAATACGAATATTCTAATTTCTGTTCTTTTTTTCTTTAGTTTTGAAACGCTTTTTGATTCCGAAAAATAGAGAAAACGCATTCCTAGCTAAAAAATTTATGAAGGTCATGGATAAGTATTTAATACACCATGTGTATATAAAATCTTAGATAGGCCAGCTTGTTTTTTTCTGTTTTAAAAATTAAAATAAACAAGAATTTATTCCAATGCAATTGATCAGCTGTTGTAAAATGTGACCTTGTAACCCCCATGTATGGTTAAAATTAATGATGGTTACAAAACAAGCATTATTAAAATTCTTGGTTGCAAACTATCACCAGTGAAACGTGTCTCTACTTTAAATATAAAAAAGGGGGGTTCAAATTAGGACTTTACATACCTGGTCTTTTGTTGTAGTTAGATCATGTCGTACTATTGTATTTAATTGATAATTAGATGATTGGTGTCCATGTCAAAGTTGTAATTAAATTGTATTATTTAAGGAATAACTGTCTGTTGCCGAAGGCGTTTATGCATAAAATCATCACGCAAGCTTATCGATGGATCATTGTCATGATATTTAAAAAATCTGACAGTTTTTCCTTATATTTACATGCTTTTGATTCCGCCAATCCACTGCTTCAAGCCCTGCACATGTGAGTTTAGGCTCCGTATGAAGATTCTATGCAAAAAATCTTAGTAAAACCCATAATGTCTATATCTAACATGGAGAAAAAGTTAAGACTTGTTTTCTTGGTACCCACTATATGCAATAGCCAGTTTACATTATGACGACCCTCACTACACAAGTTAATAAGAAACATCAACAAAATCGCTTGGTGCAATGGCATACATTACTTTGTTTTACAGAAACAAGGTATAAATAGAAGCAGGATATTCCAAGGATTCGAAATATTGCTGCACAAATGTGGACCCTGTTATTGTTTAGTTACAATTTCGAGAGTCTTAAGTTGCTACAGGGTAAAACTTCACTATCCAGTGGAAGTTTCCAAAATCTTCATCAACTGAGAAAGTGGATAGGATTTCTGCAGCAATTTTGTTCATCTTCAGAATATTCCTCTTAATATTAAACATTTTTTATTTGAAATTAAATAGAATATGCCCTTGCGCCGACGTTGTTTCATTAATGTGTTTTGTTACCTTGAATGGGAAAGAACAATGACGTCATTATGTGTATCAGCTATAATATGCTGTCGGCACTAAGAATGGTTAAGGAAACCAATTTGAACCTTTTAGTATATAACATAATTATACAATATGTGAATTTTTATTAGCTCATTTGCATAAAAATCCCAATATTAGCATGAACTCACCACCGTGCTTCTGTCTAGCTATTTGTCCCGCGCTGCAAATGATTTTTTTAACCGCGCCTTTTAATGAACCAATACATTGATGGGGATATAAAGTACATTAAATACTTGTACTTGTATCTCGGACCAAGACATTGGAAATGTAAATATTATTAAATATATGCTATGCATACTATTACGAATTGTATTCCGATTGGCGCACATAACCAATCAAATACAACTAGGTTTACAGGTATGTGAGAGACATGTGCGAGTATTTTGTTTTGTACAGGCAAATTTGTTATCTTGACAATACGTACATTGTAACATATGTTTGACAATACGTATGATTGAACAATCATGGACAAATGAATTGCACTATACTAATTTTTATGAATGGTTTAAATTACTCCTGCACTATATAAAGTAAAAGATCTGCAAAATTTCTCATCCCAAGCTTTTCTGCTTTTATGGTATCCGATTGATTTTAATATTAGACTTCAGATCGATTCAATCGATGTTTGTTATTTTAATTCACAACTTTAATACTGAATGCATGGTAAGATGTACATTAATCTTGCATTTCCTTTACTTGCAGAAATATGTAATAACTATCTTCTATCAGCTGTATCAATATCTTACTTACCATTATTTTTGGTTGATCTTTAATGTCGTCATGTTTTGTGTATATCTATGTCTGCCGTTTTGTATGAATATTCTGAGCCTGTTTTCGATATTCTTGGTTTTTCTTTCATAAGAAATACAATATGTCAAAATGAGAACGAACCCGGTTTGTTTTCTTTAAGCAAATAAGACCGCTACTTTGTGACATTCATATCAGGGGATTTCTTTTTTTTTTCTTTCTTTCGACCTATTATAGAAATAGATAATATTTTGCGGTCGCGTCACAGGGTCAGAATATTGCTTGGGGAAACTTGTACATTCTATTCGAGGATAAACCATATGTTTTATTATTTATTCTGTACAAGGAAAATATTTTTTTATAGTTTAATTTATTACACGTATGAGATCAATCAGGGTTCTAAATATTTTTTGTGTTAAAATGCAATAAGCACATTTATAATGAATTAGTTTTGAGAAAATCATAAAATTAAAGATTTCTGAAATCCAAGAAAATGTAATTCTACTTTTCAAAGTTGACGAGGGCTATTGCGTGCTTTGAATTGTTTCTATATGATATTTATTAAGTCATAAATCTCGCTTTTAAGCTACCGGTATATCCAAGTTATGTGATCTTCAATTTTGATATATACATGTACACATCATAAAAATAAAAACATCTTTCAGAGATTATAAAAATACTGTATACTAGCTTTATCCTCGTACACGTATTCAATTGAAATATATAGGTACAACTATTTTATAAAGCTCCTCCTCGCTCTAACAGATGACGAAAAAAAAGGTAATTCTAGTTTCTGTTCGTGATATAATGATGTCAAGGTTTCTTTGTGACTGTGGAAAGGGGGATAAGTAACCGCTACTTTACCTGGTCCTTGGACCTCTCTTAATCATCTTAAATTAAGCCTGGGATAAGATACTTGAATTTGATTGACATTAAGTTTTCTGTCATTGTGTATATCTTGTGTACCCCTCTGGATATCGTACCGACCACAGTATTTGAATTGAGGCTTTCTCTACTTACCGCAAATCATAACGAAATAAAGAAGCAATTACGAAAACATTTTTTTTTTAATTTTGTTGATAAGAATGTGTCATACATATAATAATTATGTTAAATAAGTAAATGAATGATTATTATTCTTATATATCATTATTATACCTCTATTGATAATACTCGAATTTGATTGGCTGGTAAGAAAACTTTAAAACACAACAATTACTCCAAATGGTACTGTTTACAGCAATTCTGACCTAGGAATCATTGCACGTGGGATATAATGACCCGGTCATTATTTTTAATGACCGCTAAAAATGACCGCTTAATCAAAAATTCGTTTTTGAGTGAAGTTAATGCATAAAATACTAATTATTCGAAAAAAAAAAGTTTTTAAAATTGCGTATGGTCTGTTTTGCATAACATACAGAATACGGTAAAATTTTATCGTTTCAATATATCGTTACAATTCAGTTCAATAGAATGTACTAAGAGGCGGCTCTATAAAAAGTTGAATTCTATGTTAGATTTTGATTGTGTAGAGGAAAAGTAATCGTTAGCTATAACAATGTATGTCGCTATCAACCAAATATTGTTTTAATCAGTAAATCATTATGCAAAAACTTACACGACTTGCAGACGTCAGTGTAAACAAATTCACTATCCGGTCTGTAGCGAATCCTGATCCCGATCAAAGGAAGAATTGACAACGGTTCGAGATTCATTCTTTTCAATATATATCGGTATAATAAAACAATTAATTACCCCTTGTGAATTTAACATGGTGAAATAAGGACCCTCGACCTGGCCCACTCGATGAGCTGAACTGACCTCGGCCGCTACGCGGCCTCGGTCAGGTCAGGTCACCTCGTGGGCCAGGTCTCGGGTCCTTATTTCACCATGTTGACCTCACAAGGGGTAATTAATTGTATAATATTATAATTTAAAAGAGGGGGTGTTATTTCAGGATAACAATCGATAACTAAACTTTGTCAAAACATAATGTAACTGACGTATATTAATTCTACTTTAACAACATATACCGACCAGTGTTTGAAGTATGATGGATAAAAATAAATATTTTTTTAAAAGAAGTATTTCAACACTGTTATATTGCTCAAGTGATTTTTTATAGAACAATTGAGTTACGTGTCGCTTCTTATAGAGAAATTGGCGAAGATGCGGTATGATAACAAGTTTCAGAAGAAAAAATATTCGGATTATCACATCTTGCTCAGCACATTATATTTGTAATTATGCATCTGGAAGGAATTCAGTACGAAACACGTGATTCACTGAGTAATAGCTATCTATCAGGAAGCCACACCCGGTCCTAAGCCTTGCCCCAATACCATAAACTGAGAACAGACTTTAATCAAAAATTAGATTTTTAATATCTTTAGTTTCATTCAATTTATTAGCTCAAAAAATTGTAATTTGAAAAACACTTAAGTTCAAACATATGATAAAATTCTAATTTATTACAAAAATTATTTCAAAAGTTATATCAATTTGAAATTTTGACCCAAGTCTATTTCAAGATTATGGTCTTGGGGCCAAGTGATTTTAATAGATCTTGCATCGTGTGAAAATCAAAATACCTTTAAGAATATTTATTTTGGTTATAATATTTCTACAAAATGAAGCCTCCTAACAGCGTTTCCAAGTTTTATTCTACTAGGAGACTTATTTATAAACCACTTTTTCTTTTGTTTTTCATAAACGACGTGCAATTTGAATTACTTCCCTTTATGTTGCCAGCTTACAACGACAGATTGTGGTACTATATTCTATATAACATTTGATAGTTCTTAACAAACACATGTTGTTATTGAAATTGTCAATTTATTTTTCTAAATAATAATTCTAAAAGAAAAAAGTTTATTTAGGATTCTGGTCGCAGCAAAAATATTTCGCAAGCTTTATTTCAGAATTATATGGTGAATATTGGAAACAGACCTACACAGAGAAAAAATGTTTTACTATATCGTAGGAAAACGTACACAGGTAATAGATTCATGTTACATCCTGTGCATAGAGGTACGTATTCACGAGCCAGCGTTGTTTCATCG
The DNA here is from genome assembly GCF_032062105.1 of Saccostrea cuccullata. Taxonomy (NCBI): domain Eukaryota; kingdom Metazoa; phylum Mollusca; class Bivalvia; order Ostreida; family Ostreidae; genus Saccostrea; species Saccostrea cuccullata. The sequence continues at coordinate 404 of NW_026928308.1, read as the reverse complement.
GAGCTTCTCACCAGCATCGAATAAGCTCTAACCCACATCAAATCTACTCGTGGAAAACCGAACGGTTGAAAACATCGGCCTTTAAGTTTCATACTCTAAACCGGCATTACAATTTAAAATAGCTGAAATGTATATGTATGAGCCAGAGAGGTAATCTAAGGTGTTAGAGACAGACTTGGGGAAGATTTTGCTATAAACGGGTGTCGGTAAAAAACCACACAGAACCTCAAATTATGTCTTTGCAACACTTAATGATTCCTCAAAACGTTCATGATATAAATACATGTATATTAAGATCCTAGAAACTCTTTTAAACAATCTATGTTTATATTATGTAAAAGATAAATTGAGGCAACTTGTCACAATGTCAAAGCATAGAAAAAAGAGTGCAGCGTGCTACGAAA
>NW_026928307.1:0-33309 GCF_032062105.1 Saccostrea cuccullata | reverse complement strand
TATTACTAGTCTAATAATTATTTATTAGTCTCGGACTTACAGACATTGGGTACTTATGAACCCTGCCTAATCGATCAACCAACCATTCATTTAGAAATAATGTTTTAAGTGACAAAATTAACAAGGCATAGTACAAGTTTATATATGGAACACTGTACTGTTCAGTAGGGGAACTCCCGTATGAGCAAATGAAACTGGAAATCTTAAACAGGAGTATATAATTATACGACTTGTACAGATGTCCGAGAACATTAGGAAACTGAATTACCTATAAGTAATTATTCAATATTTAGAAGATTTCCTTTTTAACAAGAGAAATATGTCCTGTTTGTGAAAAGAAAATTGATACAACTTTGCGATCGTGAAAACAGGGGAGTGGGGGTGGGGGGCTCAACATTAAAGTCAGATATCTGCCTGCAAAGAAATAAATAGATGAAAACTAACTTGATGATTAATTAATTTTAATTCTTTAATTGAACAGGGATAGATATATTCAACACATATATTTAAACTTGATTTACTCATAGTTAATTTCAAATCATATTCTTAATTAATTATTTTACAGATATCAATAATATTTAGATTTTAAAAAATGATAACTACCTGGGATTTTTTCATCAAAAATTAAAATAAGACTGTTTTTAAATGCAAAGTATAACACACAGTCATTTTCACACCACTGCAGCCTCCCCGAGAGCGAGAACAATAGGGACAGTAATTATCAGTAAATGTCAGCACTTGTCTAAGTTTTTCAGCAGGGACAGTAAACGGGTCAGTAATTGTCTAAGTTTATCAGCACCGACTAAGATTGTCAGCACTTTTCTAAGTTTATCAGTACCGGCAGTAAAAAAGGTCAGTAATTGTCTAAGTTTTACAGTAACGACAGCACATTGTCAGTAATTTTCTAAGTTTGTCAGTAAAAAATGGGAATGTGGGTACGTTTCTGACTTAGTAGTGTAACTTCCTGTTTGTCTGTGCGTATGTTTGTTTCATACATAGCAAATTTTGTCGCAGTTTTCTCAGCAACTGCTCATCGCAGGTGCTTGAAATTTTTATACAATCTTCTTTGAGGCATGCCATATGGTGGGTACATTTTCGCTCAAATCGGAATCAACTTCCTGTTTGTCGGGGCGTCTGTCCGTTTCATACATAACAAATCTTTGTCGCAGTTTTCTCATTAGCTATTCATAGCGGATGCTTGAAATTTTATTACACTCTTCGTTGAGGCATGCTATTATGGTGGGATTAATTTTGATATGAATCTATGTCAACTTCATATTTTTCTGTGCATCTGCCTGTAATTGAACTTGTGTATATTAACATGATAGTGCTTATTTACATCAGAGCGGGGGTATTACTAGTGAGCATTGGCTCACAGATATATTGTTCGCTCTCTTGTGAATAGATTCTGCAGAATTTATATTTTGTTTGAAAATTTCGTGAGTTACATTGTAATCTAATATGTTATTCCTAAGAGTTTGATGAGAAAGTTTCCCCTTATGACTACCTACAGACTCCAGACAATGTCATGTTTTATTCCTCAGAGTTTGCTGAGAGAGGTTCCCTGTATGACTACCTACAGACTCCTGACAATGTCATGTTTTATTCCTCAGAGTTTGCTGAGAGAGGTTCTCTGTATGACTATCTACAGACTCCTGACAATGACATGTTTTATTTCTCAGAGTTTGCTGAGAGAGGTTCCCTGTATGACTATCTACAGACTCCTGACAATGTCATGTTTTATTCCTCAGAGTTTGCTGAGAGAGGTTCCCTGTATGACTACCTACAGACTCCAGACAATGTCATGTTTTATTCCTCAGAGTTTGCTGAGAGAGGTTCCCTGTATGACTACCTACAGACTCCTGACAATGTCATGTTTTATTCCTCAGAGTTTGCTGAGAGAGGTTCCCTGTATGACTACCTACAGACTCCAGACAATGTCATGTTTTATTCCTCAGAGTTTGCTGAGAGGTTCCCTGTATGACTACCTACAGACTCCTGACAATGTCATGTGTTATTCCTCAGAGTTTGCTGAGAGAGGTTCCCTGTATGACTACCTACAGACTCCTGACAATGTCATGTTTTATTTCTCAGAGTTTGCTGAGAGAGGTTCACTGTATGACTACCTACAGACACCTGACAATGTCATGTTTTATTCCTCAGAGTTTGCTCAGAGAGGTTCCCTGTATGACTACCTACAGACCCCAGACAATGTCATGTTTTATTCCTCAGAGTTTGCTGAGAGAGGTTCCCTGTATGACTACCTACAGACTCCTGACAATGTCATGTTTTATTCCTCAGAGTTTGCTGAGAGAGTTCCCTGTATGACTACCTACAGACTCCTGACAATGTCATGTTTTATTCCTCAGAGTTTGCTGATAGAGGTTCCCTGTATGACTACCTACAGACTCCTGACAATGTCATGTTTTATTCCTCAGAGTTTGCTGAGAGAGGTTCCCTGTATGACTACCTACAGACTCCTGACAATGTCATGTTTTATTTCTCAGAGTTTGATTAAATTCTAATCGTGATTTAAACGCAAGCATCTAAGTGAGTTGTACTAAGGTATTTCAATATTTGACATTCCAATACCATTTATTTTTTTTAACTAAATGAACATAAAGTATGGCTGTAAATCAAAATTTAAAATTCCATTTTCAATAACTTTAAAGTAAATCATCCATATGTGATTGCCAGATTGAAATACTGCATAAACATTATACTGTATTAGACACACGTATACACAATAATGTACTAGTCTGACAGAAACATTCCCTAGAATTTCTTGAATTTCAACGACTTCCTCTTCATGATCAAATATGAGATTTTAAACAGGTACAGTACCGACCAGACCCAACCTGACACCAAGCAGTCCCAGAAAGCAGTCCCCGGGACTGCTTTGGGACCGCTCTGGGACTGCTCTGGGACCGCTGTGGGACTGCTCTGGGACCGCTGTGGGACTGCTCTGGGACTGCTATGAATAGCAGTCCCAGCAGTCCCAGCTACCCTGGGACTGCTTTCTGGGACTGCTTTGTTCACTCATGTGTGAAAAAGGTTCTGAGTGACATGATAGCTCCGCCCCCTTGTGTATCCTGAATTTGCAGGCTCATTGTTGTTTTGTTTACTTGCAGCAGAGAGGAGTTTAAACTGTTTAATAAGCAAGGATTTCTTACATTCTTTTAATGAGTAGAGATTATTATAGTTAATTGATATTTTCAAGGACTGTATATTTACACAAATTAATGTGTATTTAGAATAAATTTTAAAAAAAATAAAGTTGATAAATAAGGAATTCTTGAGAAAGTTTTAATCCCTATAAATAAACTACAAGTTTATGAGAAAAAAATAGCTACATGTGGGCCTTTTTTAATTATTTAATGTTAAATTTTAATATATACTCAAAATTTGCATTGGTACTAATTATAAAAATAATCATTACAGTTAGCATGGTTAGATATAAGATGTTTTTTTTATTAAAAATGCTACTCATTTTATAAGGACCACACTAAAAAAAAGAGTATTCTGTGTAACCCTCAAATAAAACCCGACAATTTATTAAATGACCATGAAATAAAATTATGCTACAATTTTCCCATAACATAAACCATGTGAATAATCATTGGGGGAATTAATGAATTACTGGTAGCTTTTAATAAATAAACAAGTTTTTAAAAGAGTACATGCATCTTTATTTATTTTTAAAAAATGAAAATACCGGGAATTGATTAATTTCTTTTTTGTTTTGCTAGACAGTGTTTACCTGGCCGATTAATGTTTATAAGATGGTATCAACACCCACTGTTTCAATCGCCTTTGGGCAGAAAAAATCGATACATGTTATTTGGGTATTTGTATATGTATCAGTGTTACACATCATTGAACATGCTGGTAAACAATGACCCTAATTTCAATTTCTTAAATGCGAAAAAAAAATGATAAATGAAATGAGTTTAAATTTCTTTCCGGATTAATTGATTTTGAATATAATCTAAAGCTTCCATTCTGGTGATTTACAGATGTACACTATAATATTTACAAATAAAACACTTAAAACTGAGTTTTATAGAACTAGATTTTAACGATTATTAAATTGGCATGTCAGAGAAAATAATGACTGAAAAATAATACTTGGCAAAATTAACAAAGAATATGTTTACAAGCCCCAATGCTTAAGAAAACTCTAACTTAGTATCCCGATAGTCTAAATTGGCCATATAATGATAAGATCTATTAAGATCTAAAGCTCCTTCTGGTGGAAAATATTTAATTCACGTTTAATTTTCTGTATAAAAAATAAATATGGGAACCCGTATCAATCACAAGAGAATTATTAATATACCCAAGAATTGTGATTAAATACTCATGTTCAGTGTAATTCATATATGTACATGTAAGTGTGAAGCCTTCTTCCTCCAATAAATATGATTAATAATTATTTCATTTTTCATGCGCGTACATGTTCTGTTCATAAATGTCCTTTGTGTACATGTAAGGATTCCTGGCATACTACCCAGAATCAATTTCTACTGCCTTTTATAGTTACATTGTTTATTGCAAATCTCATTTCTGAGTTAGCTCCGCCCATTAAATTAATAAACCTTGCCCACTGGGACTGCTGGGACTGCTTTCTGGGACTGCTGGGACTGCTGGGACTGCTCTATGGGACCGCTGGGACTGCTGGGACTGTTGTGGGACTGCTCTGGGACCGCTGTGGGACTGCTTTAGCAGTCCCAGAAAGCAGTCCCCGGGACTGCTCTGGGACTGCTTTGTGTCAGGTTGGGTCTGGTCGGTACTGTATAGCCATTATCTCTATTTTGAAATATGCTGGTAGCTGTGTGTGCTCTGTTGCTTTATTCTGTTAATTTGAACATTGCATCGATTCGTATTGTGTCAAAACAAATTTACATTTTTTGACAAAAAAATCTGCACAGATTTTTATAATGTGTAAAATAACTTAATATTTCCAAATTTCTCTGTAAGCAAAATGACTCATATTCGAACTATAGTAAGGACAATTTTTTCACTGAACTTTGCGATTTTACCCCCATAATATACAAGAATTAAGATTTGAGAAGTACTTCTTAAAAGCAGTGACACATTTTATGAATAAATTCTATATTTATGTTTAATATTCTTAGAATATTATGTTGTAACACCGAAGAAGAAAAGTAACTTGTATTAAGAGGCCACCTGTTATATATACAATTGAACACTTTTCCTTCTCCGTTAGTGTCTCTTAACAAAGGATTGACTAAAAGATATTTTTAGACTTCAAAGAGACTAATTAAATTCTTTTCAAAATATACAGTGAATAGAATTTTATAAGAATTTCTCCATTACACAATTTGATAACATATATTAAAAAAAGATCCTAATTTCCGAAATACTGCTTCTGGGAGTAGAAATTTTCAAAAAGAAAATAAATGGAAGATGACTCAGTGCTTATTATGTTGTCTACAACTATCGCAACAGTACAACAACCTGATGTTTAGGAGAAAAGATTATTTTGAAAGATTGTACACATGTAATTATTTTGATGGTTTTCGCGCCATTGACAATTAAGTTCTCGGTTTTTGTTCACCTTTACTCAGAAACTTAAAATCAATGAAGTAGGTTCTGTGCTTCCAGAGAAGAGGCTGTCAATGTTCTAATGTTAACGGATGATGACGGACAAAAACAAATATGAAGGTCACATGAAAGACTCAGGCAACGTAACAAATGGCTGCTGTACTCATCACCTTCATTTACAGACATATTATTTCATCATTATTTGCAAAATACAAGTAAATATCTAAACAAAAATCCTAAAAACATTGTTTAATATGTTGATCATTTATCGATAATGATAAATGATAATTTCTAACTGAGTAAAAGCACAATTTATTACAATATGTAAATATGTAGATAATAAAATCCAGGGATAAGTAAAATGTAAAGTACCACTTTATAGTAAGAAATGGTATTTCACATAATTTTATTATATGAATATCTTGTTTGTCAACAAAAATCAACACTATAAAATATTGCACAATTTTTACAATAAATGTGACTAAATATCACCATAAAGACACTGTTTTTTCTCATAGAAATATTTGTTGTTGTCACGTTTATATTGTAAATTTTAATATCCATTCAGTTATATTTCACTTATCCTTCTCTTTAAAACATCACCACTGAGTCTTAGAATGGCCTGAAAAGAAATAAGACAAATCCAATATAAAAGTATAACATTGGTTTTGTTGACCAATTTTATAAATAGAGACTTATTTTTATTTGAATTAAATAAAGACATTAAACAACTCAGTTTATTCTAAAAAAAAGTGTCTTTTATTACGAAACTACTTTTTGAAGATAAACAGAAAAAAATGGCATAAATGAGAAAAAAGTTGCAACTAAAAATGCAAATAATTATACATATATGTAAATACAGAAAAGTTTGCTTTAAAAAGATATATTTTTGTTCTTTTGAAATTTGTAATTGTTAATTTTGTACGTATAATCTGATATGCATTATTTTCTACTAAGAGATGTATGCTCTAAATAAAGGATTGTTTTTCCCTAGAATTTTTGCATTCTTTCTCTACAAAAAAAAAAAATAAATTTGCGCTGGCTATTTTCTTCTGAGAAATTTTTGGTAAAAAAATTATTTCTTATTTTAGATATGAAAATGTTTTACTTTAACTCTAATCGTTAATGAATGCCCAATCCTACCAAATAAGAACAAATAAACGTTTACTGTCGAGAAATGATCCACAACTAAATTGTCTCATTTGAAATTTACCCTTTCCTGGAAAGCAAAATAACCCTCAACGTGTAAAGCTTTCACTCACCTTAGAAAGATCAGCCCAGATTATGTTAAAAACATCATCACTCATTACGGGGCTACTCCCTGGATCATGGCTGTATTTATTTCTATATAAACGGATTCTTTCTATGTCGTCACTCTCTGTGATGTCCACTATTCTAGGTTCTTTTCCCCATCCATTTCCTGGGGGAGCAATGTCCGAGAAATTCCTCAACAATTTATACATAATGGTAACGTCCATAGATAAAGATGATACACTAGTGTTGGATCCTCCTTCAAAAAATTATTTAAAAACATCCTTACAGATACAGGTCTAAGATGGATAAAGTAGAAATAATGGTTTTCCGCTTCACTCATTTATTTAAATCATCTAACCGTTAACTTGTCTTGGAAGTTTATCGGGTTTTGAATTTAATTGACAATCATGAGCAAAATTTTAACATTTTTGTGCTCATCAAATACAAAAATAAAATTGTATATCAGTGCTCTTAATCTTTCAGTTTCATAAACATAGATCAAAATGGTTTTCAAATTGTTTAAAAATAAAAATATAATTACATTTTGAACAATATGCGTACATGTACCAATATTATTTTCGCCCCGCTTTATTTTCGCTCTTTCACACGGGCGAACAATTTGCCCTGTTTTAAGAAATTTTACTGTATTCTTTGAATTCACCTCTTTTTTAAATTCGCCCAACCGAGCGTAGGGCGGAAGGGGCCAAAATAAAACCGGGGCAATAAATTCACTGTATACAGTAGTATTTTATATGTCTTTTTGTTACATTGATGGTTTCACTTTTAACACACAAAAAAAAGAAATGTTTTTCTTACTAATTACGGTATTTTATTGAAAGAAAAAAAACATTAACACCAAGCAGAATATTTCTTATAATGGATTCATTTCAACACCTTAATAAAACATGCTCTGTGACAACGCACATTGAAATAATTTTTTCAAAGTGCGTTAAAATTAGGACAAAATCAACGCACTTTGAAAAAAAATTTCAAAGTGCCTTAAATTTGGGACCAGCTCAACGCACTTTGAAAAAAAAAAGTTCAAAGTGCGTTAAGAGTTTACATCAAGATAATTTACCATAGAGACACTTGGCGCACTTTGAAAAAAATTAAACATATTTTATTAATGGAAAGATCTTATTTGTTATTTAGGCCTTATCTTTCAAAAAAACTTATGAATTGATTTGCTCCCGTAGAAAGGAGGAGAAGACAGGTAGAAGATCCCCAATTTTCTTTTCAAGACCCTTTTCCTTTTATTTTATCGAAACCTGAAATATTTAAAACTTCAATATATCAGGTCCTGAAGTGACTTTATCTTTAAAAAAAATTACCCAGTCAGGGTCAGCTATTTATCATACTTATTATTTGTAAGGATATTGATACAACTTAAGGGGTACCGACCCTCTGATATGAAAGATAACTCTCAGAGACAGTCAGAGTACAAAACATGAATACTACTCACAGTTTTCTTCATCAGGGTTCCCTAATTTAGACCTCTGAGTAGTCAATTCGTTGAAATCCGACATTCCATGGAAACATTACTTTCTATTTCTTTTGCCAATCTCAGACTAATTGTTTTATTATATTTAACAATAAAACATTTAAATCCTACTTCAAAAGCATTTTAAATTGAATAAGTCGTATTTTTTAAAAGACTATTTTAATTATGGTTTAATGTTTCAAGTACTTAATACAGAATTTTTATAAGTATGACATTTTTTTTATATGAAGAAATTTTTAGAAGAAAGATAACTCCTCCTCACAGATGTATTTTTTTTTCTTACAACCACATACAACATTGTAATTTTCTGACTTAGAAAGCATCGCTTCATGATGTTTTCTGACATGATTTTAATAGGTATTATACTAAGTATTATTTTCATATACAACTCATATTTCAAATTAAATGTTATGATAATAAATCGTTACTGTTTTTGTTCTCTATGTTGAAATTTCTTCATATCATGATCTGACATAAAAATAATTTCTGAAAAAATAAGCTGCGCTTCTTACATCAAACAATTTTCTATGTGGCTCTAATGTTATTGTTGTTCATGAAAATCCAAATTAGAAATATTAAATTTTCTGAGTGAAATTTGATAGCAGAGGGTCGGGACCCCTTAAATTTATTTTTTTTCAGAGTGCGCTAAAATGGTCGATGTTAACACACTTTAAAAAAAATATTGCTTTAGCTTGGTCCTAAATTTAACGCACTTTGACATTTTTTTCAAACTGTGTAATTTTTAAAAGTGCGTTGTAAAAATACTCCAAATCATTATATATTATGTTGTTGTTGCTGAAATTTTATGACTAATTTGGTATTGAAACAATTTTAAGTAATATTCTATCCTTGGGAACAGTAAATAAATAAAGTTTGTTATTGAAACCACTGTTAAGATCTTTACGCGGTATACACTAGGCATCTTTTTGCCCCAGCCAAAGTCATATTTTGAAAATTTCCTAAAAGTTGCTGTAATGCATATAATGAATGAGGAATATAAATTAACAAAAATGTAACAGTTCCAAACTACATTATTGGTAAGTTTTGTTTCTATGACGACACAAACTATTTAGATATTATGTTGTTAAAATGGACACAATTTGTTCAATTTTTACTCTAAAATTAATAGAGAACAGGCCTACTCCTAAACAAGATTTACATATTGCAGTGGTATTACTTTTCTGCAATTTATATCAAAATATTGCACTAGGGCAGGCCTGTGCTCTACGACTTTTACTCAAAATATCGACGCAATATAAACTTTTTTCTGAATAAATCAATAAAATTTAGAATATGCGTCATATCCTGATTTCATGATCTAACATATGTCATCATGATTTTAAAAAAATATACAGTATCTTAATGTCTGTATACATCTCCTTGTTTTATGTAATAATAATTTAATTATATATTTCTCTGTCATAGTTTGATTTGGGTCATTATGTATTTAATTACCAATTATATTCCCTACAATATTTGGTAACATTAAATATATTTAAACTTATACTTTCACATTCTTGTTTTGATATCAAAAGTATTTTTTCTTTTTATTTGTAGACTTTCCAAGTTCATTTTTATATTCAGCATACTTTTTTGCTTACTTTTTTCAAGCACTATTTCAAAATAGTTACTTTCGAATGGAATAATCGCTCTTTCTTCTTAATGTAGGTCATTAGTTAAATACGGAAAAATGTCAATTTTTTTAGGATTAAAATTTTCTTTGGTAGAAAAAGAAGTAATTATTCAGTTAGGGAATAAAGTTATTATTTATTTGAAGTTATTATTTATTTAGGGAATAAAATGCCGTTGTTTAATTAAAAACATTATGAGGTTGATAGTACAGAAATTTTCATATCATAACAAAAATCTTTTTACAGACTTTTATATTTCTTTATGCCATAAGATATATATTTAAAGAAGCATAACATTTATCATTAAAGAAAGAAAACTAATCAGTACCTTGCTTTGGGAAGAGAATCTCTAGTTGAGGTGGTTGGAATCGGAACTGTCCTCTTCTTATGTCTGTTTCGTTTTCTTTCAGAGTCTTTTCTAAATCCTCTTTTGGGAAGAATTTATCAAAGCAGATTCTAATTGCATCAGTTCCAACTTGTATCAACTTAAATATCTTGTCAAAATTATCTATTTAACAGAAATATAGCCCAAGTATGTTAAGTAATGACAATATAGTATCAAAATAATTGTCATGATTATTAAATCATTTCAATACTTTCTCCAAGATGTTGAATATAAAAGAAGACAATAAAGGGAATTTACTTAATCTATCAAGACAAGATAACGCATTACCTGCTCCTTATCAATAATTAGTAAAATGTTGTTCTTAAAGCTTACTTTTTTATGTAATTGCTTAAGATTTATTTTATACAGGCATTTTAATTTGTACATAGGATATACAATAAATAAAGGACGGGGTGATGGGTCTGACAAATAATTTAATTTAAATTAATTTATCCGTAGGTCGCCTAATGCATCGCGAAGTTCTATTTTTAGAATTTTGTATTTATTAAAATTTATCGCTCAAACATTAATTAATTAATAAAATTATCCATTACAAACTTTATTAATAAACTTCTTTTTCTAAAAATTAGATATAAAATATCTATTGGAGCTCTGTAATTTTTTAATCAGAATTAACATATGATGTCATTACATTCGTGCATGATTGAAACATTTTCACTAGCAACTTACCCTCACTAATATTATATTATCTGTGCTATGTAAAGTCGAGGATAATGTGAAATGAACAAAGAATTTGATCTGAACATTTAATTGATATACCTTTAGGATGTGAATCACTTGGTCCAGAACTCCCTGACTGTGAACTTTCATCTATACTTTTACCTTCCGAAAGCTCAGCTTCATCGTCATGTACCTTAAATGTTAAAATACTTGTGTATGTAAATATTGACACTAAAACTGGTGTGCTCTTTGTGAATGATCATTCAAGAATAAGTTATCTTATAAACAAAATTTTCTGAATGCAAACGTGAAACGATATAACACAAACACTCGTTTAAATCCCACATTGTATAAATCTTACAATACAAATGATTGTTTCAGTAAAAACAATCAGTGGTTTAGTGAAATGACAAGTTCCATTGTTGAATGCTCTCAACTTGCAGTTCTCGTATTGAAAAACGACATATAAATATATACACTCTGATTTTAAGTAAAATGAAGCAAAACTACATTGATTCAGTATAAAATATAAAAAGAATAAGTGAAAATAGATGTTGCACAATAATATTGTTTTTTTCTCTGAAAGGCTATGATGACTATCTTTATAAAATCAGCCTTTGAAGACTTTTTTATACCTCAACGGGAATTTTAATTCAAACTTTACCCAATTTCTTTATTTTAGGAAATTAAACAACTTATATTTACTCTCTATGAATTTTAAATTGCCTTTCCTTCTTTAATTTCAAATTCATCATATCTACATCATATCTACATGTAACCCTTTTTAACATTTTTTTGTCAAAAATTTAATCCTCTTTTTCTTCGGATTTAAAACTTCCATCGTAACATTTTTTTTATCTTTTTCTTTTTTGAAAAACTTATTCAATAGCTATTTTAAATGATGTACTTTCCAAAAAGTGTCTGAGGTTTAATTGAATTAACTTAAGACTGAAAAGTTCAAATAGCAGTCGTGTAGCCAAAATATAAGCGCAGAACACTCAAAGTATGATCCAGAATATTTAAAATTTGCAGAAACTAAATCTTACAGTAAAACTTAACTCTTTTTTTCTTCTGGAAAAAAACAATTATTAAAATCAAATACCTGGATCCAAAATTTCGTGATATCCTTTGAGTTGATGTTATGCATTCTCCCAATTGGACAGGCAGGGCACTGAAAATTAAGTTTTATAAATTCTGATTGTGGGATCACAGAACTTTCATTGTTATCACAGAATCCCGTAGCTTTGCATTTGAAAGCGTGAGCAAATTTAGAGTCTGCATGAAATGTTTCTGAGAGAATGTTCAGTATATTGTCTATCTTGTGCTTTATTTGTTGACATATAGATTTATCGACTTCTCCTTCAATTACAAACACTTGTGAATGAATTTCTGTTGGTGTCATACCAATCAGAATGTTATGATTCTCAAAACGAAACACAGCTACTGTCTGGTAAATGCATAGTTCATCACGACTTGAATTAAGTTTCCATGGTATTTGGATGCAAATAGCTATCAGGCGCTGGAAAATTCCAGCAGGAAGAGCATCAAACACGTAGCAGAGGATGGATGAGGCAGGGTAGGATGAAAAGCATTCCGCAGGAAATGGTTTCTTGTTCATACAGGGGACATACCATTTGTTTTCATCCATTTTAGCCGAGAGACCAAGCTTTTCCATGTAGCACATGATATTATCTTTGTGATCAAGGTACCCATTGTTGTTCATTTCCCATATCGCAGACAGCAGTGCGTCACTCAGTTCTCCAGTTTCATTAAATTTATCCCATTGTGAGGCAAGCTTAAATAAATCCTCTGCTGCATGGTTTTTATCTGTAATTATATTTTTGAATGCATCTGCAAACCATTGAACATCAAGAATTATGATTTCTCTGAGGGATTCTTGGTCAAAGTGTAAAATTTCTCTGATGTCATGGAAAAACTGCAGCATGGTGTTAATACCTTCTTGTGTTCCCAACTTTAATTCTATTGGCAATGCATCATTGAAAGCCAAAAGTGTCTCTTTGCTGATGATTTTAAGGTTTTTCTTTTCCTGGAAGAAGTTTTCAAACATAGTCCAGGAGTGCGGAAGTTTTTCACCCCAGTGATCAAGGTTTTTGACAACATCAACAACTGACAGCTTAATTTTTTCAATGCATTTATTCTCATGGAATCCAACAGCAAACATCCTTTTCCTGTCAATATGTTTTTGCAGAGACCCATCCTTTGTTTCCAAGCTCGTCCATATCTCACGGAAAAACTTTTCTTTTTCCTGGTAAAAAAAATTATTCAGTTAAAAAGTATAAAGCTAGCATACAATGGACTTAGCTGTTCTTGAAAAGCTGTTTTTTTATTTTACATTGTAAAAATTTGATCCTCATTTGTGACTTGTGAAATTTGAATCTTCATTACCTTACATTAGGATACCAACATGTAAGCATGATTAAACATAGCCTTTATGTTATTGACATTTTTCTTCTCCAACTTGGAAGAACATTTGGATTAATGTATTGTTCATTAAAATTTTTATCACAAACTGTAGCCCCACCATATCCCGGGGGTACATGATTTGATCAAAAATAAATTTTAAAACGAATATAATTTTTGACTCTGTAAATTTCTGTAAAAGTGAAAAAGCTTTGCTTCACTTGGGAATGCATAAAATATCATTTAGACTCTTGGCAATTGAGAATCCATAAAAAATTAAGAAATATTTTTGTCATGCATTATGACATCATGAATTGCGTCATTCTCCTCATATTCTAAAGCAAGCAACAAAACGACCAAATTTTAAGGTTCTCTCCAATATTTTCTATAGGGCGCAATATCAAATCTAAAATATGTCATAATGATAATGATACAAGAGGCCCACGGGCCTTATAGGTCACCTGAGCATTATGCAACAACTTTCCAGTAATTGAATTTGATTAATGTTTTAGGCCAGATGGTATGTGACATTCACAATTTTGAAAGAGGCACCATTGATCATCATAACAATACACTTAGCAGTTGCTTAGCCTTTTTACTGAATACGCAGGGTAGGGGAACAAAAAATGCATTCCAACTAATCAGTAGTGCCCCTAACACTGTGACCTAAACCCCTGACCCTTAAGGTCCACACATTGCACAAATTTTTAAAAGACACCCTAAAAATCAATAAATAAATGATTTATAAATACAAAAGAACAGATTTCAAACAATAAATTCATTTTCAGTATATAAGTAGAGCCCCCATCCCACCCCTGACCCTGGGGCCTTGAAATTCACAAGTCTGCAAGATAAGGGCCTTTGCTGATAATAACTATAAAGGTAGTTCATCAGCTTTATACCCAGAGACAGAGAAGAAAACTTTCAAATATTTAATGTATTTTTACTATATAATCTATAGAGCCCCACCCTAACACCAGAACCCCAGACCCTGGGGCCATAAAATTCACAATTTCGGTTGAGGCACTCTTCTTCATTATAACTATGCACTTAGTTAGTTTATTTAATACCTAGGAGCAGAAAAGAAGATTTTCAAAGAATTCATGTAATTTCACTATATAATCAATAGAGCCCCCCCCCCAACACCAGGACCCTTGACCCTGGGGCCTTAAAATTCATAATTATGGTAGAGGCTCTCTTGCTTACAATGTATCAAAACTATGCACTTAGTTAGCATATTTAATATCCAGGGGCAGAGAAGAAGATTTTCAAAATAATCATGTGTTTTCACTATATATAATCAATAGAGCCCCGCCCTAACACAAGAACCCCTGACCCTGGGGCAATAAAATTCACAATTTTGGTAGAAGTACTCTTGCTCATCATAACTATATACTTATTTGATTTATGTAATACCCAGGAGTAGAGAAGAATATTTTCAAAGAAATAATGCATTTTCACTATATACTTATTTAGCCCCGCCCTAGCACTAGAACCCCTGATCCCAGGGCCATGAATTTCACAATTTTGGTAGAGGACTAAATGCTAATTACAATCATGCAAACAGTTTGCCTGCTTGATGTCCAGGAGTTAAAAAGAAGATTTTCAAAGATTGCACTAATTTAGTGGTTTTGGCCCCACCCCGGGGGCAGGGACAATGAAATTCACAATTTTTGTTCCCCTTCACCCATAGAAGCTATATGCTAAATTTGGTCGAAATTGGTTCAGTGGTGTCAGAGAAGAAGCTGAAAATGTTCAAATGTTAACGCCATCGAACGACGAACGACGTACGACGAACGACGAACGACGACGGACAAAAACGGATAGCAATAGGTCACCTGAGTTTACTCAGGTGACCTAAAAAGGATGGAACTTTTTTTTTAGGATTATAACACAAGTTTTACAATTTTGGATTAAAGATTCTACTCATATTTTTTTCTTCTCTGAAAGTACTCAAATATACCAGTTTTTCTTAAAATTTAAGAACATTGAATTATCATAGAGCAAGTTTTCAGGAATTTTTTTTAATAGGCCTTGCTTTGGACTAATTTAAATTCCCTTCACCTGTATTATAGTATAACTTTACAGTATAGTCTGTGCTAAGTTTGGTTGAAATTAACCCAGCGATAATTGAAAAGAGTTTTAAAATATTAAAAGACGACAGACAGCGGACAAATGTGATCAAAAAGTTCCTTCGCTTTTGCAGTTTCGAAGAACTAAAAAGCTTTTGCAGTGCTATCAAATACCTCCTTTGTCTTTTTTTCAGCATGAGTGCCCACCAGTATAACAGGAGCCTTTTCACTGCTGTATTGATGAATGGACTTGGTCCAGAATGTTAGATAGTCTGAATAAAATAAAAATCAATATTTACTCAGTAACTTTATTAATAAGTGTACATGATACACCACCCTGTAAGCCTACATTAAACTTCATGTTATAATCTATATCGTGTTTATGGGTGTATTCATCTTCAAAAGAAACCAAGATGTGTTTGTGAAACACTATGCGCCCGGGCGGCAACAAAATTCAGAAAAAGCCTTTTTGAGCATTAAGGTCACAGTTAAGGTCACAAGGTCATTGACCTTTGCTTCATTTGAAAGAGCTTGATTAGTGGAGTATGCGTACAAAATCTGAAATCTCAATCTCTCCTAGTTCGAAGTTTATAGTGAGGGTTCAAATACTACTTTTTTGCATGTATATCACAGTCAAGGTCACAAAGTCATTGACCTTTGCTTCATTTGAAAGAGCTTGATTAGTGGAGTATGCGTACAAAATCTGAAATCTCAATCTCTCCTAGTTCGAAGTTTATAGTGAGGGTTCAAATACTACTTTTTTGCATATATATCACAGTCAAGGTCACAAAGTCATTGACCTTGGTATCAATTGAAAGAACCTGAATATCGGAGTATGCATGCTAAATATGAAGTCTCTATCTTTCATGGTTCAAAAGTAATGGCGAAGGTTACAGAAGTTTGCAGAAAAAAAGCTATCTTTAGCATAAACTAGTAGGACACAGTTAAGGTCACAAGGTCATCGATCTTGGTGTCATTTGAAAGAGCTTGATAAGTAGAGTATGCATATTAAATATGAAGTCTGCATCATTCATGGTTCAAAAGTTATAGTGAAGGTTAAAGTTCGAAACAAATAAACAAACAAACAGAGAGACAGCCATACAAACAGGACAAAAACAATATACGCCCTGGATCTATCGATCCAGGCGCATAAAAAATTATCTTTAACAAGAACTCAATTATACATGTAATAATATCAATAAATTTGCAAATTCCTGAGGCCTAAATCCTGTTAAGTTGAAATTTATAAAACATTATGAAAACCTCTGTAATGAGAAACGAGCATCAGCCTAATTTTGAAATTATTACCTTTGTATAGACTTGACTAAATCCATAGACCACAACAATCATCTTAATCATTTTGAACTGTTGTTATTCCTTATAGCAGTTTTCAAGGTCATTGTATCGACCATAGAACTTTCGAATATATGACTTTAAAAGATACTGCTTGTCAATAATAAAAGTTAAGCAGAAAGATCTTCCATACTTATAATGCATTTGCTTTGACAGAAACTAGACAACTACACGTAATAAACATTAATTATGTAATAAAAACATACCTTTATATGTCCACCCTTCGTAAATTGAACCTTTCTGGCTACAAACTTCTTTTCCAACCTTTTCAAGTAATTTCTTCTTCATATTAAGCACTAGGATGAAGAATGCCCTTGGACTCAAAAAAATCTGATGTGAGGAATAATATGAACACTGTCCCGCAAAGTCTATCATAGTAATTTTTTTCTCTGGATCATCCGATGCATCTTTGGAGACTCGTAAAATTCCTGATATTTCTGATTCTTTAGGAATATTTTGTTGGTCTTCAATCATTCTTTCTTTTTCCAGAAAGGCAGCAGCTTCATTCCCTTTACGTGATTCAGATTCTGTATTCAAGCTCTCATGTGTAATTTCTTCATCACTTGACGATTCTTTATCGCTTGCTCTACTGACTGTGTCCTTTTGATATCCTTTCTCTTCAATGTTCAACTTTTTCATGTCACCAGATAATTCTGCAGGTTTGTCCTGAATACTCTTTTGTTGGCTTGATTCATCAAGTTTAACTTTAAAACGTTGTTTTTGGCTGGATGAGTTTACTGCAAAACGAAAATAACATTTTGATTTTTCTTTTTTAATCATTCTTTTATTTTTTTTTAAATACAAAGCCTTGCACATCACTAGCTTAGCTGATCCAATCAACTTAAAATTAGATATTAGATCTGCTCACATACTTGCTACACTAACATCTAACAACATCCCATAGAGGGTCACGTGAGAATTTTACTTAAATTGTAGCTGATCCAACTTATTTCATAAAGTTTAGAACTAGTCAGGCACAAAAGTCAGACTCATCTCTCTCTCTTCTCTCACTTTCTCTGTGTGTACATAAACTAAACATTTGTTTAACTTTATAGTAGAACTAGAAATCATTGAGATGGTGGCCATCTCAAAGGGCCCCGCTTTTACCTTACATGAAAATGTAAGGTAGCTGAAAAGGGTTTATTTTGAAGGTGTTTGAGATTAAAAGGGACAAAAAGTAACTACTCTTTGAAAAATAATACTAACAATTAACTAGAAAACTGACCAGTCAGCAAGGGCCCCGCCATGGGGTAGAATTAAAAGGGTGCAGCTTACGGAATGATTAATAAATGTACAAAGAAAAAGCAACAGCAACTGTATTCTAAAATTTCAACATAATTCCTGAATAAAAAGCCTGAAAATAATATTCTTGTATTTACATTAGGCAGTAAAGAACAACTTAACATTGAATTTATATTTAAACAATTATGAATCTTGTGTTATATAAAATGCCAGCCTTCAATGAATGCAAATATCATGAAGTGTTGACCTTAACTTCAAACAAACAGCAGTTACAGACAAAGGTTTTCATTAATCTTAAAGTGACAGATAAAGAGAAGCCTACTAAATTTTCTGCAGCAAGCTAGATAATTAATCCCAAGGGATTAATTGTACCTCTCTCATCATTTTCTTCTAAAGATATGATAGAATGGGGTTTTTATACAACTACATTAAAAATTAAAAACATTCTTGAATGAATATATTTTTTTAAAAAAAAAGGAAAAAAGTGGAAAAAAGTACCCTGGTAAATCAAAAAATCTTCTTTAATTTATTTCTTTTTTTAGGATTCAATGAAATCAGAACTATCAAACAAAAATAAATAATAAAAATTTATACTTAAATCCACATTTCACAGTGTTCATAGCATTTCAAATTGATTTAACTTCAAAACAAACTTCATTTGCAGACAGAGGTTGTAATTAATCTCAATGTGACAGATAAAGATAATGCTCTGGATTTTCTTCAGGAGGAAAGCTAATTAATCCCATGGGACTCCTAGTAGAATTCAGTTTCATCTTCAGCAGTTATCTCTCTTTGCAAATGCATTCTTATATAAAGTTAAGGAATCTACCCCACCACCCCAGCTCCAAACCAAGGGACATAGAGAACCAAACTTAGCATCAAAATATGTATTTTTGCCTACTGAACTACCGTACCAAATTTGATCTTAATTGGGCAACCATAAAAAAGTTGCCCGTTCATTCTTATGCATAGTTAAGGAATCTACCCCACCACCCCAGCTCCAAACTAGAAGACGTAGAGAATCAAACTTAGCATCATAATATGTATTTCTGCCTATTAAACGACCATACCAAATTTAAACTTGATTGGGCAACCATAAAAAAAGTTATTAGAAAAAAACAGAAAATTTGTGGACGGAAGAGTGACAGACGGACAGACAGACAGACAGACGGACGGACGGACGGACGGACAGACAGAGTGATTACTATAGGGCACCCGCAAATCCTTGCGGGGCCCTAATAAAACGTTCAGAAATGTATCCTTTATGAATATTGTTGCATGTCCTCTATCATAATATGGAAGGAAAATCACATACAGTACCCGCATCGTTATTCTTTACAATTCTATCGTGTTCTATCGTGCGTGTATCCTATCGTATCGTGCGTGTATCCTATCGTATCGTGCGTGTATCCTATTGTCACAGATGAAAATGTACCATGGACATTTTGACAATTACTTTGGATATTTTAATTCATAATTCTCAAATCTATTTTTTTATTTAATATTGAGTTGTCATACTTTGTTTCAATCTGTCAAATTTATCTATTTTGAAATATTTAATTACCTTAATTAGCCATGAGTGATACAACCAGATGGACCGTGCTTTGTGTGACTTAATTATTGTTTATTTAAAATCATAATCTTTTACTCTACTTGTAAATCAAATTAACTCATGTCATATGTTACTCAAACTTATCAATTATCAATCTTGGCTATAAATACAAACTTTTGTTAACATTCGGAGAGTTGGAATCGGGACTCGCTTGTCCTTGATACTGTCCGACCCGACGAGAAATAAAGGTCTGTAAATCGTAAAGCGGCTTCATCTTCATTTACTAAATAATCCACCCTAGTGGCTTTACTGACAAGCACACGCATCTAACGCGAGGGTGTGATAAGTGGTGCAGATAACCGGGTACGACCCCCTCTCACAGCCAAGCGAGTTCTACCACTGATTCCCCTTACTTCTACAAGAATTCCCTTAATTCATCTTAAGACTCATCTTGAATTTCGTACACGCCGCTATGAATCGCAGCCTTGGACCACAACGGAGACCTATGGATTACTCCTTTCAGCGTCAATTACCAGTTTGTGGCCGATGCAGAATCGTCCATGGACCCAGTTGCCGTGCTCAAATGGAGAAGTGTTACAGATGTAAGCGTCATGGTCACTATGCTAGAATGTGTATAACTGTCCTCTCTTCGCCTGTGAGGATGACCATGATAGCAAATACTAGTGCACCAATCCAAGAGCAACGTTCCTGTAGACGACAGTCCAGAGACAAAGTTCGTATGGAAAAATACCTTCAAAGCAAATCTCATCTCCGCGAACTGCCTTTTTATAATCTAAGGAATACAGCATTCCAGGACACCCTTAACATCCATCAAGGACTTAAAACGGAAAATCAACAGTTACGTGTCAAAGTGAAAGAAATGGAAATAATGCATGCTGAAGCTGTAAACGTGATAATTAACCTGGAAGAAAAATTTAATATACTTTCAACGATACAGCCATCTGAATCTCACCCATCGGTCTGCAATACCGCCGAAGATAAACACATAATTTCAAAGTTGCAACAAAAAGTTCAGACTCTACGACTTGAAAAGTCATCTCACAATCAGTTAATACATTCAATTAGTGCTAACGTTGAAGAAGAATGGAAAGAAAACAAAGCAAGACTTCAAGAAAAGGACAACACCATTCTAAACCTGAAAACGGAAAATATTAAACTCTTGAACAACCAGGAATTTTATTTACAACGGATACGTGAACTAGAAA
The DNA here is from genome assembly GCF_032062105.1 of Saccostrea cuccullata. Classification (NCBI taxonomy): domain Eukaryota; kingdom Metazoa; phylum Mollusca; class Bivalvia; order Ostreida; family Ostreidae; genus Saccostrea; species Saccostrea cuccullata. The sequence goes on along the minus strand of NW_026928307.1, from coordinate 12,423 downwards.
ATGAGTCCTATAATCGTTCCATCAAAATCCCAAATTACGGAAAAAACCTGCAAAATATTCATTTCGGACACCAAATTTATACAAGTGAACAAACCTCTAGTGTACATGTGCCTATTCAAAACACGAGGCCGTGTTTTACTGGGGCAAGGGGGTATTGACCTAATTATTGTTTATTTAAAATCATAATCTTTAACTCTACTTGTAAATCAAATTAACTCATGTCATATGTTACTCAAACTTATCAATTATCAATCTAGTCTATAAATACAAATTTTTGTTAACATTCGGGGAGTTGGAATCGGGACGCGCTTGTCCTTGATATTGTCCGACCCCACGAGAAATAAAGGTCTGCAAATCGTAAAGCGGCTTTATCTTCATTCACTCAATTAGTCCACCCTAGTGGCTTTACTGACAAGCCCACGCATCTAATGAGAGGGTGTGATACTATCGTATCCTATCGTATCGTGTTATCCGTTTATCAGGTTTTGCGTTTTCTATCGTGTTTTCCGTTTCTCGTGTTTTGCGTTTATCGTGTATATTCGGAAACCCTCGCTTTTTATCTTTACTATGTAAAGAGACTACTGAGCTAGTCCGAGTTTCTTTTTCGTTTTGTTAATAAAAATAAGATTAATTCAACCGAAAAAGAGAAAATAAAGATTTATCCCTTTCTTTTTCATTAATATAAGAAATATTTAAGCGTAGACGGAAAAAATAATTAATCGCTTATGTCATGAATGAATAAATTGATTTATTAATAAATAATTTATTAAATAAACAAAATAATTATATCATTGTAAAGCAGAGAGTAATTGTAAAAATTTAAACAGTAACTCTATTTTTCGGAAATGAAATTATAAGTAGATCGATCAACTGGTCTATTTCTTTAAAAAATAATATATCGAATTGTATGATTTATTTTGTCTAAATTAAATGCTATTAATATGATTTTCTCAAATGAATCGGAGTTACCAGAGAAAGATTTTTGGTAAACTGCGATGTTTGCGTAGACAAAAAGCAAATAGATAAATAATAAGCAGAATATTGTAATGTATCTTTTTTCATGTAATATTCTGTTTTTCCTTGTTTATCGTCTGATAAGGTCAGAAATATGACCTGTATGTATGCACAATTATTACAAATATAATATAACATAAGACAATGATCCAAATGATTTTAACAACGATTTTGGCCGTATACGTTCAAATTTTAAATTTATTTTTTAAGCTAATTAAAAATTCCTTGACATATGTCTAAATTAATATAAGAAATCAAAATTATTAAATATAATCAAAGAAATAATCTACGCAATTTATCACACTATGGCTGTTACTATAAAATAGAAGATTTTCATTAATTCTATCAGGCATTAGATAAAATAAACATAATATATACATGTACAAGGGAAAACATGAAGTTTTTTAACAGCTTACCTTTTCGGCGCGGAAATAAACTCAAAATATAATCCATCGGGATGCCAAATATCAAAATAAATCGAAGACCTTTGAGTTCTTAGAAGAAAACTGACACTTATGTGTAGCTCTCTAATTAGCACACTGTCTCCCCGTGCGGTCAACCGCCCTCTCCCCCTTCTCCCCGAAATGACACCTCGACCCGTGTGTGTGTGATCCCCTTCAACAAACCTGTACTAATTTCTCATCTGGGGTCAATCAGTAACCTCGAATACAACCTGGTTCTAATGAAACGCATCTACATGTACTTATTTTTGGGATTTTGTTCATAACTTGTTTGAACAATTTTATCAAAGATTTAATTCAAAATACATTAAATAATTGTACGATTTATGGATTAAAAAATCATCTTGGATGATAAAAAATTCAAATACATGAGTAAATCAATTTTATGAAATGAAGCCCCTAAACTCACTACGTAGATTCTTTTTCATTTTGTACAATGTTTCAATTATGTTTATGTAAATAAGTCTTCTAATAAGCAAAAAAAAATACTGCACTTATGGTACGTGCACTTTCGTGTCATCGGGTTTTCTACGTAAAACGGACAAACTATTAATTCTAGGAAACAATTTCATTGATCATAGAAACAGATGAATTAGTTCTAACATTCTAAACTATGAAAATTAGCTTGCAATATTTTTTAACGCTGTCTTACTATAAAAATAAAACACTAGGAGTTGTCTGATTCGCCGTGACCATGCAAGACTAATAAATACACTGAATCAATTTAAAGTATTAATCGATTTTATTCCATACGTAAGTAATTTTATTTAAGAATTCAATATTTTCTTATTTGGTTAGATCTTGTTTATTTAATTTAAATTGGTTGCGGACTTTCAAAATACCGCCCTTCGAATATGCCTAATATGAGATTACCGGGTCAGTGTAAAATGATTTTTAAGATTAATAATTCATTTGCTGAATTAAACCTATTTATTGTTATTATAAGAAAAAGAACACACAGAGTTTAATAGCAATGATTTATAATTATTTAGTTGGAAAAGTCGCATTTCACTTTTTTAAGATTTGTTGATAAATTTTTCTGTTTTGTATTGTAAAGAAGAAAGTATTTAACCGTTCAATGTTCGTTAATAAATACGAAGTTTTAAGTATCTGTAATGTAAAATGTTTACATGTACATAAGTCAGAGCTTAGCGTAAACGTACATGTGCAGTTGTAGCAGATTCATATTTTCATGACACAGTTTACATGTATTAATGCAGATCGCCATTATTTTAATAATTATTTAGATCTCTATTCAGAAATTTAATTTTCTTCAACTGTTTCGTTTTATCATGTTAAATTTATCAATTTTAATTGTTAAAGCCGTTTTCTTTAAACCTTTCTTTCGGCCAGTCTTCAACTTATATTATTTTCTAAGATATTAATATTTAATGGCAATTTTTGGATACATTGCAGATTGTAAGCTTTAGACATTAAATACAAATATTAAATTTATTGCGTAAATTTCTTCAGTGAAATAAATTGGTACTTATAGATAAATTTTTTAGATAGAAAATTTTCATAAATAATTAATCTGTTTATAGAGATTCAAAATTCACATTCTTGATAAGAAATTAAAAAAAAATACAGTCTCCATTTTATAAAAATCCATTTAATCATTGTCAATTATTTTTTCATATATATGAAAAACAACTTTTGTAAAATTAATACAGAGATCTCAGGTTCTTTTTATGATAAGTAAATGTACTTTATAGTTTGGATTTGAAGCTGTGCGAGTATTTAAATTAAAATATAATTTAATTAAAACAATCTTTAATCTTAAAATTTAATTCAGAATAATCTTGTCGTTTTGTTAAAAAACGTTCCGCATTTTGAAACAATCCTATCAGGTTTTGCGTTTATCCTATCGTGTAGATCGTTTATCAGGTCTATCGTGTTTTGCGTTTATCGTGTTTTGTGTGTTTTGTGTGTATCGTGTTTTGCGTTTATCGTGTTTTGCGTTTATCCTATCGTGCTAGTATCCTGTCCTATCGTGCGTGTATCCTATCGTACCGTGCGTGTATCCTATCGTATCGTGCGTGTATCCTATCGTATCGTGCGTGTATCCTATCGTATCGTGTATCCTGTAAAGAATAACGATGCGGGTACTGTACCCACTCAATTTTTGACGGAAAGAAATTATGCTCCAAACAAAGATTTTAAACAGAGAGGCTATTTTTGACCTAGAAATTTTGTTCAAGGTCACTGCACATCCATTTACCACTGGCACCCTCTAAATGAAGTATGAGCCACATTGAACAAAGGGGAGAAAGGACATGCTACGGTGTTTTCATATAATAATAATATGATTCTGCTTTGACTTTAACTTATAATTAGACACATGGTTCAAAATCACTGCACACCTTTTACCCAAAGCCACTTTGTGAGTAAAGTATGATTCACATTAGACCGATAGGAAAGAAAATCTGCTACGAACAAAGATTTTCATATAATTCTGCTGTGATCTTAACCTTTGTCCTAGAAACATGGTTAAAGGTCATTGCACACCCTTCACCTGAAGGCACTTTTTGAAATAGGTATGAACCTAGTTGGACAAAGGGCAGAAATATGCTCCGAACAAGGATTTTTCATATAATTCTACTATAACATTAACCTTTGACCTAGAAACATGATTCAAGGTCAATGCACACCCTTTACCCAAAGGCACTCCGTGGGTGAAGTATGAGCCAGATTGGGTCAAGGGGAGAACAGATAGTCTTCGGACAAGGATTTTTCATATAATTCTGCCATGACCTTGACCTTTGACCTATAAACATGGTTCAAGGTCACTGCACACTGGTTGCACCAGAGCACTCTGTGGGTGAAGTATGAGCCAGAAGGGGAGAGAAGATATGCTCCCAACATGAATTTTTCATATAATTCTGCTTTGACCTTGACCTTTGACCAAGAAACATGGTTCAATGCACTGCATGCTGATTACTCAAGGGCACTCTGTGGGTGAAGTATGAGTCATTTTGGGCCAAGGAGAGAGAATATATGCTGCAGACAAGAATTTGTGTGAAGTATGAGTCATTTTGGGCCAAGGAGAAAGAAGATATGCTCGGGACAAGGATTTTACTTATATTTCTGCTATGACTTTGACCTCTGACCTAGAAACATGGTTCAAGGTCACTGTACACCCTTCACCTGAAGGCACTTTTTGTAATAGGTATAAACCTAGTTGGACAAAGGGCAGAAATATGCTCCGAACAAGGATTTTTCATATAATTCTACTATAACATTAACCTTTGACCTAGAAACATAATTCAAGGTCAATGTACACCCTTTACCCAAAGGCACTCCGTGGGTGAAGTATGAGCCAGATTGGGCCAAGGGGAGAAAAGATAGGCTCCGGGCAAGGATTTTTCATATAATTTTGCCATGACCTTGACCTATGACCTAGAAACATGGTTCAAGGTCACTACACACCGATTACGCAAGGGCACTCTGTGGTTTAAGTATGAGCCAGATTGGGCCAAGGCAAGAGAAGATATGCTCCAGACAAAAGAACTTGGACGGACAGACGGAAGGACAGACTGATCACTACTGGGTGCCCGCCGAGCGGGGTTCTAATTATGATAAGTTAATTTCAATGACTTTGGTTTAATTTTCAAGGTAATTTGACCTTGATGTCATTTGAGAGAACTTTATTAGTGGAGTATTCATACCAAATATGAAAGTTGAAAAGACAAGACAAAAACAATATACGCCCTGGATCTATCGATCCAGGTGCATAAAAATGCATTTCAACTGCCCATACAACACATGAACCCATGACCCTTTGGCCTAAATCCACACATTGCACAATTTTTGAAAAGGCATCCTTGCTTTTAGAAAATATTTGATTAATACCAAGGAGCAAATTTCAAACAATTCATTCATTTTCAGTATATAAGTACAGCCCCATCTCCTCTATGGTACCCCTGACCCTGGGTTTTTGAAATTCACAATTCTTGACGATAAAGGCCCTTGCTCATCATAACTATATAGATAGTTCATCTGCTTAATACATGTACACAGGAACAGAAAAGAAAATTTTTGAAGATTTAATGTATCACTACAAATTCAATAAACCTGCCCTAACACCAGAACCCCTGACCCTGGGGCCATAAAATTAAAAAAATTTTGGAAGAAGCATTCTTGCTCATCATAACTATATAACTTAGTTTTTTTAATACCTGGGAGCAGAGAAGAAGAATTTCAAAGAATTCATGTATTTTCACTATATCTTCAATAGAGCCCCGCCCTAACACCAGAACCCCTGACCTGGGGCCATACTATTCACATTTTCGGTATAGGCACTCTTGCTCATTATAACTATGTAGTGATTTATCTAATACCCAGGCGACCGTTTCAATAACAAATCGTAGATCGTAAACTAATGATAACGTTTACAATTGCTAGAGGTGCACGCAAAAGAGCATTTCACAAAACATATTGTAAACGTAGTACTTACGACTGGAACTCTTCTGACAAAGGAGGTGTATTTCTATTTGTTTGAGAGTGAGAGAAGATGAGAGAAAGAGAAGGAAATGTTACAAAATGAAAATAAAAATCTTTCATTATTTGTCTTTGTTTTCAAAAATAAAGACAGAGAGAAAGAGAAAAAAAGACAGAAAATGGAAAATAGATCACTAAAATCAAACAAGAGGCCCAGGGGCCACAGCGCTCACCTGAGCACATTGGGTTTGAATTTACTCTACCCCCCCCCCCCCCCCCCCGCTCCAGGCGGTCATCATTTGAACAAACTTGAATCTACACTATCTTAGGATGATTCTACATGAGTTTCATTTTTCCTGGCCCAGTGGTTCTTGAGAAGGATTTTTAAAGATATTTCCTATATATTCCTTTGTAAAACTAGGGTCGGCCATTTTGGCCCCACCCTTGCCCCGGGGGTCATGAATTGTACAAACTTGAATCTACACTACCTGAGGATGATTCCACATGAGTTTCATCTTTCTTGACCCAGTAGTTCTGGAGAAGAAGACTTTTATAGATTTTTCTTATATATTCTATGTACTAAAACTTGGGTCAGCCATTTTGGCCCCATCCTTGCCCCAGGGGTCATGATTTGAACAAACTTGAATCTACACTACCTGAGGATGATTCCACATGAGTTTAATCTTTCATGTTTTGTGGTTCTGGAGAAGAAGATTTTTAAAGATTTTTCTTATATATTCCCATGTAAAACTAGGGTGGGCCATTTTGGCCCCACCCTACCCCCGGGGGTCATGATTTGAACAAACTTGAATCTGCACTACCTGAGGATGATTCCACATGAGTTCCATCTTTCCTGTTTTAGTAGTTCTGGAGAAGAAGATTTTTAAAGATTTTCCCTTATATATATTTCTATGTAAAACTAGGGTCGGCTCAGGTGAGCTAAAAAATATTAATTATACATCTATTCTATGCATAAAATTTGACTCATTGACAATTTCATTTTTTTATAGCTAGGATCAAATTATACGTATCGAATATCTTTATTCTTTCTTGCATTTACGTATCTTAATTGTCAAGTTTACTCCACAATGGTGTATAATGTTTTATCTTACTAAACTCTAAAAATTACTTTACTCCCTGTTAAAAATTATGACACACTCATGGTGAAACAAAACATATTAAACAAAAGGCCCAAGGGCCACATCGCTCACCTGAGCACATCTACTAGGAAAAGCACATATCAGATAAAAACTGAAAGTTTACTGGAGGAGGGGGGGGGGGGGGGGGGGGGGCTTGAATTTTAACCCTCCCGGGTGTCATGATTTGAACAATGTAGAATCTACACTACCTGAAGATGATTCCATATAAATAGAAAAATATCACTAATCATGGCTTGGAAGTACTTGAAAAGAAGATTTTAAAAGGTTTCCCTATATATCCTTATGTACAATTTTGGTCAGCTATTTTGGGCCCAAAACTAGTCCCAGAGGTCATGATTTGAACAAGCTTGAATCTTCACTCACTGAGGATGATTCCACATAAGTTTCGTCTTTCCTGGCCCAAAGGTTATTGAGAAGAAGATTTTTAAAGTTTTTCCCATATATTTGTACATAAAACTTTGGTCAGCCATTTTGGCCCCATCCCAGCCCCAGGGGTCATGATTTAAACAAACTTGAATCTACAATACCAGAGGATGATTCCACATGAGTTTCATTTTTTTCTGGCATAGTGGTTCTTGAGAAGAAGATTTTTAAAGAATGTTTCTAAATATTCCTATGTAAAACTTTGGTCAGCCATTTTCGCCCCACCCTAGCCCCAGGGGTCATGATTTGAACAAACTTGAATCTACACTACCTGAGGATAATTTCATTTAAGTTTCATATTTCATTTCTCAATGATTTTAAAGAAGAAGATTTTTAAAGAATTTTTCTATATAATTCCTATGTAAAACTTTGGTCAGCAATTTTGGCCCCACCCTAACCCCAGGGGTCATAATTTGAGCAATGTAGAATCCACACTACCTGAGGATGATTCCACATGAGTTTCATTTTCCTGGCCCAGTGGTTCTTAAGAAGAAGATTTTATTAGATTTGTTCTATGCATTTCTATGTAACTTTGGTCGGCCATTTTGGCCCCAACCTAGCCCTGGGAATCATGATTGGAACAAACTTGAATCTACACTACATGAGGATGATTCCACATGAGTTTCATTTTTCCAATTCCAGTGGTTCTTGAGAAGAAGATTTTAAAAGATTTGTTCTATGCATTTCTATGTAACTTTGGTCGGCAATTTTGGCCCCAACCTAGCCCCGGGAGTCATGATTTGAACAAACTTGAATCTACACTACCTGAGGATGATTCCACATGAGTTTCATCTTTCCTGGCCCAGTGGTTCTTAAGAAGAAGATTTTAAAAGATTTGTTCTATGCATTTCTATGTAACTTTGGTCGGCCATTTTGGCCCCACCCTAGCCCCGGTGGTCATGATTTGAACAAACTTGAATCTACACTACCTGAGGATGATTCCACATGAGTTTCATCTTTCCTGGCCCAGTGGTTCTTAAGAAGAAGATTTTAAAAGATTTGTTCTATGCATTTCTATGAAACTTTGGTCGGCCATTTTTGCCCCAACCTAGCCCCGGGAGTCATGATTTGAACAAACTTGAATCTACACTACATGAGGATGATTCCACATGAGTTTCATTTTTCCAAGTCCCAGTGGTTCTTGAGAAGAAGATTTTAAAAGATTTGTTCTATGCATTTCTATGCAACTTTGGTCGGCCATTTTTGCCCCAAACTAGCCCCGGGAGTCATGATTTGAACAAACTTGAATCTACACTACCTGAGGATGATTCCACATGAGTTTCATCTTTCCTGGCCCAGTGGTTCTTCAAAGATTTTTTCCTATATATTCCTATGTAAAACTTTGGTCGGCCATTTTGGCCCCAACCTAGCCTCGGGGGTCATGATTTGAACAAACCTGAATCTACACTACCTGAGGGTGATTCCACATGAGTTTCATCTTTCCTGGCCCAGTGGTTCTTGAGAAGAAGATTTTCAAAGATTTTTTCCAATATATTCCTATGTAAAACTTTGGTCGGCCATTTTGGCCCCACCCTAGCCCCGGGAGTCATGATTTGAACAAACTTGAATCTACACTACCTGAGGATGATTCCACATGAATTTCATCTTTCCTGGCCCAATGGTTCTTGAGAAGAAGATTTTTTAAAAATGCTATTAATTTTTCACTAATTCATAATTATCTCCCCTTGCAAGAAGGAGTGGCCATTCATTTGAACAATCTTAAATCCCCTTCACCCAAGGATACTTTGTGCCATGTTTGGTTGAAATTGGCCCAGTGGTTCTTGAGAAGAAGATGAAAATGTGAAAAGTTTACAACGACAACGACAACGACGACAAGACGGACAGATTTTGATCAGAAAAGCTCACTTGAGCCTTCGGCTCAGGTGAGCTAAAAAGTTTTTTTTCCCCGACTGTATATGTATTTACGTTTTCGTTTCATGTGTCTGTAAGAAATTACAATTAATTGGTACAATTCGGTATGTTTATTATTTTAAATATTGCCAAAACTCACACGTATGTTTTAAAAAGTATTTTTAAATCAGTATAAATAAGTAAGCAAAGATATTAGCAAACTATCCATTGCAATATCTTGTTCAAATCTTAAACATCGGGAAAAAATAATACAGGTAAAATATTATACTGTTACAATTTGCAAGTTAATCTTATAAAACAAATTTGTTCAATTTAAATCTCTAAATTGTTTCAAATTGTCTTTAACAAATGCTGATCCAACAAACGACATAACCCTCCTAGTATACTTTGTAAAATAGTTAGTATATATTAGAGCTATGCCCGTAGCAATGGTTTAAAACAAGAGGCCCAAGGGCCTTGAATCGCTTATCTGATAAATTATACATTCTATCACTTCTCTTGGAAGCCTCCACCTCTGTTAGTATCATTAGACCCAAAATGCATCAACTTACAAGACTGAAGATATTATAATATAATTATAAAATACCATAAGTAGGTCACAGTGACCTACCTTTTGAGTGAAATTTTCTGAGGACTCAATAAACATTAATTGACAAAGATCATGAGGATTCCAATTAAATCAGTACCTGAGATATTCAAAAGTAGGTCACCATGAACTACTTTTTGATCAACATTCTCTGAAAACCCAAGATGCATCATCTGACAAAGTTCGGCGATTCTAAGGCAATTAGTATCAGAGATAATTAAATAAAGCCATCAAATGTCAAAAGTAGGTCACTGTGACCTATGTTTTGGTCGACGTACTCCAAAAACCCAAGATGCCTAAACTGTCAAAGTTTGACGATTCCAAGCCAATAAGTACCTGAGATATTCAAAAGTAGGTCACCATGACCTACTTCTTGTTGGACATTTGATGAAACCCTAAGATGCCTCAACTGATAAAATTTGATGATTCCAAGCCAATAAGTACCAGATAAAATTAAATATAGCCATAAAATGTCAAAAATAGGTCACAATGACCTACTTTTTGGTCGACGTTCTCCGAAAACCCAAGGTGTTAAAACTGATAAAGTTTGATGATTCTTAGCCAATAAGTTCCTGAGATACTTAAATATGGCCATAAAATGTCAAAAGTAGGTCACTGTGACCTACTTTTTGGTCGACAATCTCTGAAAACCCAAAATGCATCAACTGACAAATTTTGATGATTTTAGGTTGATAAGTACCAGAGATACTTAATTATAGCCACAAAATGTCAAAAGTAGGTCATCATGACCTAATTTTTGGTCGTCACTCTCCCAAAACCCAATATGCATCAACTCACAAAGTTTGATGATTTTAAGCCAATAAGTACCTGAGATACTTAAATAAAGCCATAAAATGTCAAAAGTAGGTCACCGTGACCTACTCTTTGGTCGTGACTCTCCGAAAAACAAATATGTATCAACTCACAAAGTTTGACAATTCTAAGCTAATAAATACCTAAGATACTTAAATATAGCCATTAATGTCGAAAGTAGGTAATCGTGACCTACATTTTGGACGACATTTTTCAAAGACCCAAGATGCATCTACTAACCAAGTCTGATGATTGTAGGTCTGAAGGTAATCAAAATATGTGTTTTAAACAATTTGAAAACAAATGTCAACAAAATTCAAAAAGAAGGTCACAGTGACCTACTTTTTCATAAATATGTTTTAAGGTCCCAAGATGCTTTAAAGTACAAGATTTGATGATTCTAAACCTCCCAGTGTCTGAAATAATGGGATTTAATGTTTTAATAGGATAAGCCATCAAGTTCAAAAAGTAGGTCACGGTGACATACTTTTAGCCTGACATTGTTCAAGGACCCAAGATTCATCAACTGACAACGCTTGATGATCATAGGCCTTAAAGTGTTCAAAATATGCCTTCAAATCAATTTGAAAACTAATCCCCGCAAAATTTAAAAAGTAGGTCACCGTGACTTACTTTTGAGTTAACATGATGTGAAGTCCTAAGATGCATCAACTTACAAAATTCGATGATCCTAGTAAATATAGTAAGCAAAATATACACGTTTTTATTAATTGTAAATTTAGGTCAACTTTGAAGTGCCCTTGAGACCACGCCCTTTTGCCCCAGGGTAATTCCCCGAGCAAATTTTAATCCTCAACATATCCTGATCCTTGTATGTAAGTTTGGTGAAAATCTGCCTAGTGGTTATGGAGAAGAAGATTTTTTAGCAACCAGTACTTTTGGTTTTGTTTTCCTGATTATCTCCCCTTGTTTAAGGGTCCCAACCTTTAATTTAGTATAAATGGTAGCCCTTGGGCCAAGGATACCCTGTGACAAATTTGGTACTGATTGGCCAAGAGGTTCTTGAGTTATGGCCCATATTCTAAAAAGTTTAAACACACCGCACAATTGCCATAGCATTAGCTCTTTGAGCCTTTGGCTCAGAAGAGCTAAAAAGAGGGGGGGGCAAGTTTCGCAATTTTACCTGAGAAGCAAAATGAAATCAAACAAAATTTAATTGTAAACCCTCCCCCCCCCCCAAAAAAAAGTAGGTGGTAACTTCCAAGAGTAATCTGACAAGCAAAGGAAAATTATAAAATGTCCAAATCCTAGAATCTTGTGTGTGCCCGACCTTACAGCAACAAAAAGTGGGAAGGGAGAAGGATCGAGGGCACTGAACAACATATCTAGTAAAGAAAGATCTACTATATGGCAAAATATATGCCCCAAAGTGGACACCCTCCGTGTTCTTATGGGCCTCTGTTTACATTTACATGTATGTAATTTAGTTTTCTTAAGTTAGAAAGGTTAGTTTGATTTTGTTTTGACTGACCAAGTGAGTAACTAAATTTTCATTTTGAAGAAATTTGGTTATTTTCACAAATTCACGTATACTGAGTGCATATTCCAGCAATTAATTTATTTAAAAAAAAAATAAGACGATAGAGGAATAGAGATGAATAGAGAAAGAAATAAAGATTGAATTCTTAGTTAA
>NW_026928306.1:0-33532 GCF_032062105.1 Saccostrea cuccullata | reverse complement strand
TGCACATGCGCTGCAATCTGATTGGCTTAAACTTTAAAAGGCTATAACTACTTTGCTGTGATTCGCTGAAACAGAAATCGCACTATCTTTTTTTAATTTTTGACGAAATGCTTCAAAATTTTAATTATAATCATGCATTAAGATGTACTACAATATGATATATAACAGTTGTCGTGAAAACATGCGCATACACGTGCGATGCAATCTGATTGGCTTAAAATTAAACTGGCTATAACTTCCTCGTTTTTCAACCAAACAGGATGGGTTTTGAACATGACAAACTAACAGACTCCTACAAGAAGATACAGTCGACATGCACATGCATGCACGTGCGTGCACGTAAAATGAGTAAAATTACAAATACACTAGATTAAAATGTATTTTTTAATACTTTTGGATAAAACGCTGTAATTTCTAGTATATAAGTAGTGTAGACAAGATGATATGGTCATTATGCAGATGCATTCAAATGCGCATGCGTGCAATGCATAAATTTGAATATACTGAATATACTTCTGGGAAAACATTGTTATATTAAAAGGCATAGAGTTCGTCTTATTTAATGAAGCTTACAGGGAATTAAGCACCAAAAGGGAGTTGGGGAGCTTTTGGGGAAAATTTGTAAGGGTTCCCGTTACAATTAGCCCTAGTTTATAGTGTATTAAAGAAAGTATGAAATATTTGTTTTGTTATACTAAGGATTCCATGTTAAGAAAATTTTCATTAAAAAAAAATGTCAAACATTTCAAAGTTAGCAATTTTTCATTGAGAACCATCAATGTGCATAAATATTTGCAATCGTTGGGATTTAATGACAGGCACATAGTAGAAGAATTGTACTTGTTAATAAATGTTTTTTACCAATCAAATTTAAATTGATAATTTAATAGGAAAGCATATACAAATTTAACTAGCATTATGGTCCATTGATTTACCATGGTGTTTGACTTTTGTGGACTTGAAACTGAATTAGTAAGTTTGAAATATTGAAGTAAAAAAAAATGCAGCCCAAAAATTTATTGTAGCTGATTTTAAAATGAGTGCCATCATTAACTACTTGGAAGTTGCCACACTCTTCATGAGTATAAGAATTATTGGATATGCCTCATTAACAGATCTATACTGGTACATGGATGACACATTCAGTCAAAGCATTGTCCCTTTTTCAGTACTTCCTGTATCCCTGTAAAATATAATGACAAATGTAGATAATATGTTCTACCATTGATTGATGAATGTCCTATGGCCCAGTGCAGACCTTTTGGGTGACACCATTGGAAAAATTTGGGGGATTTTTCTAGCTATGACAAATAAGAAAATTCCTATTTCTTATGCCTTTTTTAAGAAAATAAAATGTCTTTCTCATAACTGTAAGAGTTTTTGGGGAACACAGGCACCTAAGTATGGATAATCCCCCAACTTTTTTAAAAAAAAAAAAGGGGGAAAATTTTTTTTTAGAAAAAAAGGGGGGGATTATCCATACTTCGGGTCCTGTGTTTGGGAAAGGGGTCAAAAGGGCTTACAGTTAATATATTGATCTACATGTATGTTCTTTAACGTCATACAGTTAATATTGAAATTGAATATATCATCCCTGTGTACATATAAGAAGAAATGTTAGTTTTTATTTTTGGAATATTAATTAATTAAAAAAAAACATTAATTTTCGGATTATTTTTAATCGACGTAGTAATCAACCCTATATTCCCGTGATGATGAAATTGGGTACATGTATTTCCCATTTGTTTTTATTGACTATGCATTCTATATCCCAACCTTAGCTGTCCTGTGAGCTAAATAAATGAAATAAATATAATAGGAACCAATTTTTGGGAATGTTTTGGTTTGAAATCCTGTTACTTCCGTTAAACAATAAAGCAATTAAACGTTGTTTACCTGTATAAACTGTCCATTTTATCCTTTTCTCTTCAATAATCAGAAAACAACACTTAACAGACATTACTTCCTGTTTCGCTTTTGTTTTTGACGGGAGAATTAATTATTTTATTTTCAGGGTGATTGAAAAAGAGAGATTCTTTCATTAAAAGATATATCTCTTTAGCTTAAAAAATATCTCTTTTTTAAAATCTAAAGAGATATTTTCTAATTAAGAGAGATATCTCTTTTAAACTTGAAAAACAGATATCTCTTAAGTAAAAAAAAAAAAAAATGAAATAGTTTACCATTCTACTACGGAGCATATTAATGCCACTTAGACACTCTACCTTCTTTTTAATTCTACACTTTAATCTGTAAATTTTACACTTTAATCTGTAAATTTTACTTTTTTAATTTAAAATCACCTAAAATCTATAAAATGAAACCCCCTTATTCTGTAAAATTTACACTTTAATCTGATTATACACTTTAATCTGTAAATTTTACACTTTACATACAGTCTTGGTTCAACAGCAATTGCTTCGCGCTATAGAGCGAAAGTTACGCATTTATTCGCGAATGTTTCGCGTTATAACACGAAAAAATAATTATTTTTGAACCTTCAAAAATAGCTCAATGGGCTTTCGTACGTTATTACATGTACAAAATATTTTCATTGGAAACTATTTCTCGAACAGTTATATTTCCCTTTCTATTTCATTATTTTGCGGTAACAACCATGCTCTTTGTGAAAACCACGATTAATGGTTTTAAAAGAGTAAGAGCCACTTGCGGCTTTTTTTACTTACAAGGAGAATTTCTGAAAAATCATAACTGCTCAGTTTAGGCCGAAAATGCAGGATTTATAATTTGGACTCTCGTTGACGTCGTATCTATTGAACATGACGTAATTTAATTCTAGTCAAACATTATGAAGTCATAATTTTTTTTTTATTTTGAATACAAATTTTCCCAATATCCTGTAAATTCCTTAGAAAATGGCCTAAAATGACATTATTTTTTCAATATATCTTATAGAGCACAACGTCTGATCCAAAATATGAAATTACATAATGAAAGATCTCTTTCTGATGATCAATGTACATTTTAATTTTTTAGGATTATGAAATGTGCTCTCGTAAGTGCAGGGCCATTTTTTGTACAAATTGAACCTAGCTTTTAGAGAATTTTCCTGGAAATCTCAAGCAATGCTGCGATTAAGAATTAAGATTAACATCGTAATATCCGGTTTTGACGGAATAGTTAACATATAAAATCCGTCAATGTTCTATGTTGATAATAAACCAAAACATAGTTTCTAAACCCCTTTTTTTTAAATTTGCATATTTGCTATGCCTATAAGGCATGTTTGTTGATCGAATTCTAGTCGGTAAGCTTAATTTATGGTAAAATAGTTTGTAAACAGGAAAAATATGTATAATTCTTCCAACGCACATTTCGGGTTCACATAGAAAGGGCGAGTTTATATAACAAATAGTTAATTTTAATTGTGTTCATCGGCTGGGCAGAAGCGATTTATTCTAAACCCGTCAAAACGTTTTAAATAACTAGAATGTAATCAACGAAATCATGTGGAATCAGAACATTTATTTATATAAAGCTAAGGGAACTCTTTATATAAATTGACTATGCTTAAGCTTGCAATTCAGTTTTTTATACATATGTACATGTATTTCAAATGTTTTAAAAACTTCGAAAAGCCTAATCATTGCAGCACTTTAAGCATTAATTCTGTGCAGGATAACCCGTCATAAAGTAATAGTGTCTGTCGCTACGATTTAGGACCTTTATCACTCAGTGGCTAATAATGATTTCTTTAGCAAATGTTTATTGACAAATTAGATTTAGCTAATTTGCAGCATAATAATGAAACTTAATTTCTTTTGCTCCTAAAAGATTTGAAATTTATGTTCAATGACTCAGTGATAAACTATGTCATTTTTATTGGAAGAAAATAAGTTGCTTTATAATATATTTGTTCATAACTTTAGACTATTCACCTTGAAATTGACCGACTTTCAAATTCTTCCCAGTCATACGCTCACTAGCAATAGTTTTTAACATTTTCCTTCCCTGTGAATTATATTTAATACAACACAGGGAAATCAATTTACTAAAGACGGGGGAATAAATTCAAATCAGAAACTTGTGATCTTTAATTACAGATTATTTGTTTGTGAAAAGAATCCTACATTGAAGCCCAAATAAGCGCAACAAACTGTGACATTTTGAACTATAGAGAAGAAAATGATTTATTAATCACGTAAGTTTGTATTTATTTTAATTTGCCTGACTGAAGTAAGATCATATGATTCTGATCATTGGTATATGTAATTTGTAGTTTGAACAAAACTGATGATTTTTGTTGTCATCGACTAAAAGAAAGGTAAGTATTTTCTTTCTCAAATTGCAATATTAACTTAGCCGTTGTCCAACAAGGGACCTCAGACCTGGTAAAACCATTAGAAGGGTATATAACTTATCAAATAATTTGCGACAAAATACTTTGAAAGCGTTCTCTCGTTTTAACAGGGTAAGGTACATGTAATTAAAAATAGAAAATTGTAATTTGGTAAAATTAATTAAATGTTTCATAGGAAATGAGCAAATGGGCGTATTTTGTAATTGATCATTCTCAACTACATTGATAGTGATTTAATTAATAACACTGCAAATTATCATGCTAATTTAATTATGTTTTGATTACATTCTTACTATAGGAATTAGATAGAAAAAAAATCTCCATCACAGTCACAGTTCCTTTCATCAATTTAATAGAAAGTACATGTAACCTCTTTATTTTTTAAGTCTTTTTCCTCCTAATAAAGGAATTATTTTATTTAATTACGATATATTATTCATACAGGTAAACAAATGTTGTGAATTTCATGGTCCCTACCCCCCCTCCCTTTAGGTGACTGAGGGGTGGGGCTAAAAACCAGGTAGGCCAAAACTTTACGTCAGCTCATGGATTGGCCTAAGTTCGGGCGTAAAGTTAAAATTAAGCAATTTTACTGATTTTAAAACAATTTAGCGAGTGCTTAAGAAAACGTACGGTTCTCAGAAGTCTTCAAAACACAAAAAATAATATTTTATGAGGGACCTTTATATTAACTAATTGTATATAGGTCCCTGATTTAATTATGCATATTGTGAAGAGTTGGGAGAGGATGGGGCTTTTTACAACCACATGGGAACGTAGTTGATTGGATTAAAACGTACTTCATATTTTAATAAATTTCTTCCGAGAAAAAAAGATTGTCTTATTAATCCATCGAGATTTCTTCACACAACATTTCTATACATTATGATAATGCATTCACATACATTTGATTGTTGTATTGTATTTTTAAGTTATTGTTTAATCGACGACACATTTATACCTACATTTATACAAATAGCCCGCTTCGAAAGCGGGAGGGTATAGAGTAATCGGGATGTCGATCTGTCCGTCCGTCTGTTAAGCATTGGGGTATCCATCTCTTAGCCGCAACTCCTCTCATACCACTGAATGAAATTTGATGAGACTTTCACAGAATCTTTATAACAAATTGCCATTATGCCTCATTTTACTTTTTGATCCGACACATATTATGGATTTCCTATAGCAAAACATGGACGCTGCCATTATATTCGAGGCAAGGAAATCATTTAGTGAGCTCATTGCACACAGATCCTCTAGTTATATATTCTGCTTAATTGACTTAAATTGTCAATTTTGAAGAAAAAAAATTTTTCCCCAAAATGTATTTTTAGATAAGAAAAATCGGTTTCAAAACCACCGTAATCCTCTTTCTTGTATTTTTCTACATCTAAGAACAAAAATAACTCATTTTAAAACCAAAGTTAGCAGTTGAGTTCGAAAATGAATTATTCTTAATTTTTTTGTCAGACAAACATTGATGCAAAGGCATCTTTATTTTTCATGATTTCGTTTAAAAGAGTAAATCTTACATGTACATTCTATAAAAAAAATCTGAGCGCATATAAGATGAAAAAATAGTCATGTTTTTTATTTCCTGCATAACTTACATTTTTAATGAAAAACAAAATAAAGAATAAATGTAACTTAGAGAAACTACACAAGCAGAGAATTTCTTTAAAAAATATCTGTAGTCATTTCTCTCTCTCTCTCTCTCTTCTCTCTCTCTCTCCGCAAACATTTAAACAGTACATTAAGTTTATATTAAAGGTTTTATTGTATAACTGCATGTACCTAGAGTATAGTGTTTCGGAATTATTTTATGAACCTATGTGCCATTTTATAAACAATTACAATATTAATAATAAATCATTTAAATTGACAAAATTTAATAGACGTACAGAGAATTGTCTGAAATGTACCTTAGTAGTAAACGCGTAAAATTTATTTCTTGACTCAAAATGTGTATAAGTAACCCGTTTGCAGTTTTATACATTAGTTTTTCTAGCAAGTATACATTTCTTTAAGGTAATCCAAGAGAAATGTGTTTTATTTTTATTTTTACAAACTTGATTCAATTTCTAATAAAACTCGCCAGGTTTTTCTCTCTCTTTTTGATGCTTGAATACTAAAAAAAGAATATTCGAATCACAAATTTATTCGAATATCAACTCATCGATTGAATATTCGAATATTCGTTGACTTCCCTAATTTCTGTCGAACTTTATTAGTAGTATTTTATCAGTAGAATCAGTATGAACCGAATCATAAAATAAGTTATCAATGGCGAATTAAGGCATTAACCTGTATCAAATTCGGGAAGAGGGGGTGTAATTAAAATTCCGAAATAGATGTAACACATGAACATTGCACGGTCCTTTTCTTGCTTTCAATTAATAAGACTTGTATATTATTGAAATGTAAAAAAAAAAAAACTTTCGATTTCTTACAAGAGATATGTCTCCTATATGACCCTATAAATTTATGCATGTTTCAATCACTGCAAGTATTCATTAATCTAGAATTTGTGTAATTCTGTACTTTTGCGAACTACAAATATACATGTAATACATGTTTGTCCGCAGTTGACAATGTTAATGTTTTGCGCCTGCGCATTGCAACGTTGTCAAAGACTTAGTCCTGCAACTAAGCATATCGTTTACGACTAGAGACTTACGCCACTTGGTGGCTGACTGACGTTTTTCAGACCAATTGTTAGTCCATTATTTATACACTGAATTGACCACGGATTTTTTTTCCGTTATTTCCTGATTATGACAACGAGCACACGGCGGGTGTGATCGGTCGGCAGGGCATGCTCACTCCTCCATGGCACCTGATCCCACCTCTGATGTTTCGGAGGTCCGTGTTTGCTCTGCTCTTATTTTGTATATTTGTTTAATGGACGTTGAGATTGAATACTGTTCGTTATTTCCATATCCTTCCTTGGTGAAGCCCAACTTACGTCTGACTAAAATTTGGCTCAAGCCCCAGAAATACAATTAACTTGAGGCTTAACTTTACGACTTTTGATGAAATGGGCCCAAGCCAAGGTATCAAATAAATTAACTATGTACATTGCTTTTATGAGTAAGAGTGCCTCTTCCATAATTGTGAATTTCAAAGATTCTTGGTCAGGGGTTCTAGTGTTATAATGGGGCTCTAATGATTATATCGTGAAAATTCATGAGTCCTATGAAAAATAGTTTCCTCTGCTCCTAGGTTTTATGTAAATGAACTAAGTACTTATTTATAATTAAGAAAGGTGCCTCTTCGAAATGATTAATTTCAGGGCCCTCAGGTGAGGGATACTGGGCGGGGGGTTACAGGTTCAAAAAATTAATTAATTCTTTGAAATCTGCTCTTTGGTATTCATCAACCATTTATCACGAGAAAATATGTCTTTTTGAAATTTTGAAATATGGGGCATCAGGGTTAGTGGTTCCTTTGGGTGGGGTGCACTAATGGGTTTAAAGTGGAAATGCATTTTCTCTTTATTCTCTGATCTACCTCCGGGTATTTAGTAACCAAAGTAAGCGTGCTAAGTGTAAAGTTATGATAAGCAATGGTGCTTTCTTTAACATTGTGAATTTTGTATTTCGAAACTCTAATCTTGAATGAGCCCTCGGGGTTTTTGTACGATTGAGACTTCTTGGCTTGCCTTTGGTTTGTTTGGATCTTGAATTTCGACTATCGCATTTCAAATCCGTATTTCGAGACTTGATTCTCGAATGATCCTTCTGGGCTTTCATAAACATGAGGTTATCTATATTAAACTTACCCAAATCTCGAATTAAAATTAAACTTTGCATTTTGAATACATTTAATTACATTCTTCGAAGAAATGGGAGGAATTAATTCGTTTGTAAAATTCATTGTGATTGTAACTGCAAGTAGCTGTCAAAACTAACAATGTATTCGAAAGTATTTAATTACATAATTATGCAGAGTAATTGACACTAACTTTGTAATTTACAACAGGAAATATCGCAATGAAGAGACAACCTCCCTTGCAATTTATTTGCATGAAAATTGTAAAGATGACAAACATTGCTACACCAAAAAGTGTGCCAACATTGCAACGCATAAAAAGTTTGTTTTCTGTTAGAAAAGGGGAAAAAGTGCATAAAATGTCGTAATCTGTGATTAATTTGCATAATATTATTACATAAATTAGCGTACTGGATATTTAGGTCAATTAGCCTTAAAAACTGTTAAGGATTTAACAATATTTTACCTAATTATCGTTAATTTGAATTAAAATGCAAACTTTTAGCGTTTTTAACATTTATTATTATAAGCCTTTTGATGTATGGATATGCATCTAATCTAACGCAGTTTTTCTTTCAAAAATACCATTAACGTGTTCTTTTAGATACAAGAGTAAGAACTTCAAGAAATGCGATTAATCAAATCGATGCTTACTTGTTTAAAATATTTTCCCGCTAAATACGGTACACGCTAAACAAAATACGTTTACAGTATTTGCATTAATTTGCTTTTAGATTTTATTTTACATATAATATTGTATTGCAATATTAGATCATAAATCATTGGAACCCTAGTTTCTGTTAAATCCGGACGTCAGGTAGTAAAAAAATCGGATTTCTTGAATTGTATTTAAATAACTAAAATGAATCTTTGATAAGATGTGTAAATAAAAACTTTGTGACCCTGTACATAGCATATATTAATATTAGGTGCAAAAAAGTCTTCCATGTTATTAATATGGTTAGAGCATGAAGTGTCTGTCATCTTGGTCATCCTTTTATATCTCTGTTCTTGTATCTATCTGTTTGTCTGTCAATCAGCATTCGTGTATAGCCCAGTTGAAGAAATATTACCAAAGATTTTTTTCAAGCCTTATACTCTGATTCATCACGATTTCTTGTTTCTACTCCTGATTATCTAGATTTTATTTGGAAACCTCTAGTGCTTTCCATGAAACCCTTGAATCTAAATTAGTGCTTGTTTTAAAGCAAGCATCATTCCAATTTCTTAGCTACAAACTTATTTACCAGTTTTCTCAATTTTATATCAAATAAGGGGACAAATTCGGCCGTTACCCTGCCTTGTCCCTTATTGGTCCAATAAAAATCGTTTTCAAGGTGTTTTTGTTTAGATTGATTTATCATTCTAATCTGTTTAATAAGTAACGCACTAATTTGAATAATCAATATTTTTATATTGTAGATATATACTTTATGCAGAATTTTTTCACTAGTACTGTCCTCATTGAATAGTTATCTGGAATCTTACCAAAGTTAGCAAAAAAAAAAAGAATAAATTTATTAATAGATTGGAAATCTTAACAGTTCTTTTCTTGAAGCATTGTAAACGTATTACATTTAGCGATGTATTCTATTTAGTGATTTTTCAAAATGTTGAGAGAGAATTTTTCCGGCTTTAGGGGATTTTAGTCATATGAATCCTAATCAAATCATTTTGTATTCACATACGCGATTATTAACGACAAATACCTAGAATTTACAGTTAAATATTTCCCTGCCTGATGCAACTGGATCAAATTTCCTACCTGATGTAACTTTATTAAACTTTCAAATGCTTTGTGTCTTTTCTTTCCTGTTCAATGTTAATAGAGAGGTAGGTCTCAACAGATGATCCCATATTCATTATTTCGTTCACGGTGTAATTTTCTCCCGGGTCGACGGTACACCGGCTTAGGGGATTTTAGTCACATGCATCCTGATCTAATCATATTGTAATCGAATACCCGATTATAAACTACAAATACATACAATTAGCAGTTATAAATTTTCCTGCCCGATGCAACTGGATCAAAGAACTACGAACGGTAGTATTGTTCTCCCTCCTACCTCTTAATCAGTTCTCAAGAGTTAACATATTCAAATGATTTTCATAAATTTTATAGATATCAATATGAATTTTCATAAAACGTTACTTATTTAAGATATCAAAGAGAGATAACTCTATAATTTTCGTATAACTTGTCTTTCTCACTATAGAAATTTTACGTAAAACGGAAAACATTTCTAAAACATCTGCCCCCCCCCCCCCCCCCTGTGAAACAAAAATTCCTTTTAAACAGGGAACATGGACTGTCATTTTACAAATTTTTTCCAAAGCTTTTTCTGTTTATATAACCGAGGTCAAACTAATTTCAGACGTATCCCTTAAAGGTACTTGGACACAGATTTGAAGTTATTATTTTCTCTATAATATTACGACTTACATATTTTAATAGCATTTCACACAAAAATTAATTAAAAATCTTATATCGTTTAAAAGATATTGAAATGTCAAATTTTTCGGCGAGTTCAATTGACATATCGTTGCACTCTCACAAATTTTAATTTATTCTGAATCCTTAGGAAAAGTGGCAATCTCGTTTTGTATAAATGAAAAATATTATTACTATAACCCAGAAAATTCAGAGTAGACACGTTCGAAAGCAAAACAAAAACACAATATATTGTCAATCCGTGCAGTTGTGGTAAGCAGACTGTGACGATTGAACACACGGTGAATTCTATATATAAACAATAACAGAACTCGAGCCCTGTTTACAAAAACTGTGTACATAACACGAGTGTGCTCGATTTGCTAAACTCTGTACGCATCTCTTAGTTCGGAATGACGATACTTGTGAAAGTGTTTTGCTTTCTAACATTTCCACTTTGAATAAAATTATTTTTCTTGATAACAGTTTTAATATTTCTCATTAAAACAAATAAAAATTGCAATTTTTCCCAAGGATTAAGAATAAAGTTAAAATTTGTGAAAGTGCAAGGATGTGTCAATCAAACCCGCCAAAAAATTTAAAGATTTAATAACTTTTAAACGAAATAAGATTTTTAATTAATTTTTTTGTGAAATGCTATTAAAATATATAATTCGTGATATTATACAGAAAAAATGAGGAAATATTAACTTCAAATCTGTGTCCAAGTACCTTTTAAATCAAATTTTGTATTTACTAAGGTATGCTGTATTGAGAGTGCTATTAGAATCCATGATACCCCCCCCCCCCCACCCACCCACCCCAACGAAAAACGAAAAAAAATGTTTTATCAGCGTCAGTTAGAGATAAATATTTTTTTAATGAATAATATGAATAGAGGAATGTTTTAACATCGGAAATCGATTTAAAATAATTATAACCGGCCGCCTAAGTTTTTCTAAGATTGCAAAATCTTAGAACGCTTCTAGTTACGGTCTTAACTTTTAGACTGTACTTAAGTCCTATTTAAGCACGGTCTTAGACGTAAGTAACCTTTATGTTACGACCCTGGTACACATCTATTGTCGTCCTTGATTTTTGCATGGATTGCTTCAATTATTGTTTTCAGCGAACATTGTTTACGTATGGTCTTTTATCTTTTATAAGTTTAATCATTTTGAATCATTTATTTAATATACGGTAGCAAATTCAGACATGTATAGAAATACGGTTACCTACTTCAAAAGTGATGTTTTATTTAAAAAATGTTTAAAGTCAATTTGCATTATAAATTTAGTGTATATAGAGTAAGCAACCAACAAGTGAAATAGTATCAGACTAGGGATCTTAACAACGTCCGCTCCTTCTTGTTTGCGTTTCTTATCATCAAACCTGCTAAACAGATTGCGTTGATCAAATAAATCCTTAACAAGAACTGTTAAGCATTTTAATTTTTGGTGCATTGATTTTGTTTTTTTGTATACATTTAATAAATAGTACGAAAAAACTTATTTCCATGGAACCGGTGTTTATATTACAATAAAAGACTTGTAAAAACAGTTTTTGATTTTGACTTGGCTTCTACGATAATTTATCTACACAACCGTATGGTTTGCTTGTCTTTTTTTTTAAATCTCCGTAAACAGCATCAAAAAAAATTCTACTCGCCATGTAGAAAAGTCGAACTAAACGAAAAAAATGTATGTGCTAATCTCGGGCGAAGAAAAAAAGTAAAGAATGCCTGGGTTTAAAAAATTCAATTCCAGATTTTAAACATTGCATTGAATAAATAAAATTTCATAGTGTCTTATTTTCCATAAATACAAAACGATGTTTTTCCGATGTAATTTTTAGAAACAGATATTTTAATTCTTTGCTAAAAGTAGTCAAAATGCATGTTTTCAGCAAATTTCAAAAACATTGGAATTCCTCAAAGCCTTTTGTTAAATATCTGGATTCTCGATTTTATCATAGAAAATGAATTAAGCACCAAGTGTCTTATTTCTTTTGATTAATAATCAATAATCACAGTTATAATTTCACAAAATTAAAGGAATGTTATTGTCATGAAGAGCAAATGACTCCTCAAAAATGTTTAAGATGCAACTTGGCCTGTTTCTTGAAGTTTTCAATTATGTAAATTTAATTCTCTTTTTCACCTTCATCTAGTAATACACAATTAACTGGTTATAAGACTTCAAAGTTGTCCAATATCTATATACATAGAATTCCTTTATACATTTTAAAGACAAATTAAATAAAAAAAAACAAAAACGCGTTCTCTTCAAAATAGGTACAGCCGATCTTTTATGTCATTTATGAAATTTTTATTATTCCTTTTCTATTTTGTGACATTGAAACAGACAGTCTTGTTATAAGGAGGAATGCCAACTTATTTTGTTAAAGGTTGCTAGATTATAAAACAGTATGCCTCATCGATAATATTTTTATTTTTTTAAAATATTTTAAAAGAGAAATCATTGTATTTTGTTTTATGCTAGTTTTGTGTTATTTACAATTTGATTGTACAATAAGGTTTTTATTGACTTCATTCCCTATGCAACCATGAATGATTTTGTCGAATCCTGTCCTCAAAATCTCACAGAAGTTATGAAATCATCTACAAGACTGGACTGTGGTCGTGACAAGTATGGTAATGATGAGTATATATGTGTCCCTAACATAGAGAAGAGTGGTCTGTAGAATTTTGTTACAAAGGAATCATGGGAATAATACAAAGAGGTGAGAAACAAAAACGTTTGGTTTATCGATATCAATTACATTATTTAATCAATTCAAAAGTCAATAACAATCATTTGTTCTATTTACCAAACACATGTACCAAAGATTAAATCCCATGTCAAGTAAATATAGAATGTTTACATCTTATTCTTACACTCAAGCAGTCTTATCATCATTGATAAAATATCATATGTATTTAGGAAACTGTTTAGAGACGACTGAGGGAAATCTGTTTTCACTTACTGCTCAGGGTTTATAGAAGGCTGTCCAGATGATGCTTTCAGAAGCAATGAACATTACAATTGTATGAGAGATAATAACTTTATTTTTTTTTAATTTGCATACAGCCTAATAATAAACCACTTTACGAATATTCAATCTTCATAATTTATTGATTAAGATCCTGCATGTCAACAAATCAACACACAAGGTCACTGCTATCTTGCCGATCCTTCCTGTTCAAAATTGTAAGTAAAGGAAATAATTGAAACAAACGAATTTTTACATGTATGAATGAAGTTATCATTTGATGATCAATAAACATTTTAAAACAGAACAGAGAATATCTTTCACAAATCAAGGGCTACTACAACTAGAATAAACGTAGACCATGAAGTTTACAGCAGCACGATAATAAATATTCAAACAGCCTCACTCCAGGAGTATGAAACCGCCGAAATTGGAGCAATCGTAGGAGGACTGTGTGCTAGAGGGATTGTCCTCCTCCTCCTGTTTCTAGTTATTTTCTGGAAAAGAAAACAAAGATTTAGAAAGACCAAAGAACCAAATCCCGGTAGGCATTTCTTTCATTTAATTATCGGCAGCAGCAGTCGTATTTGTGGTTGTTTTAGAAAGTACATAAGGGATATAAGACGTTATATTAAATCAGTCGAATAATTCTAAAATGATAACACACTTAAAATCACGAGTAAAATATTTAAAAAAAAAATGAAATAAAAAAACATTTTGCACGGCCCAGTGCTTTGCAGCATAGCCCACTCTGCAAAAACCATGGGCATAACCACGTGCCAAAAATCCAGGGTATCAGCACGTGGTTCTTCTTGATAAGTCTAGATACTTTAGCAACATTCCAAGTAAAATATTTAACGAGCCTAAACGGATTAATTATATGATTCATTAATCAAATTAAAGATAATTAAACAAAAATATTAATAGATTAAGGCTCCTGGAACACCCACATTTACATTGTACATTTTCCTACCTAATCCACACCAAGTCTTAAAGCTGGATGTGATATTCACCTGAGTGGTATCCATGTGGAAGTGAAATAATTATCCAAAATTGTTTATATATCTTTGAAATCTCCTCTCTATATTAAGTCAATATATAAGAAAAAATAAATCTTGTTGTTCACCCGATAGATCAATGGAGGTGGACATTAAATAAAATAATTTTACAAGGTTTGATCTTAGTCAATCAGTGAGCTAGAAATTATTTAATTATTAAATGAAATTAGGTGTGGTATAAGTCCAAGCATAATACGAGAAAGTGTTATGATAGTTAGTATCTTGATTTTATTTAGCGTCTCTTTTTATTACATAAAACCTATTTACTAAATCACACTGATGGGTTATACTCTAACATTTAGTGTAAACGGTATCTGAATAACGGTATTTTGATAATTTTATATTTTTCGCAGGACGAGTTCAAGTTAAAATTTGAAAAGTTTATAATTAATTTTGGACCACTCTCTATGTGGGTTTTAAAGCTGAACTTGAGGATTTAAAAACCAAAACGCACGTAACTCGGTTCCTGATTGTAAAAAACAAAGAATGATCTAAAAAAAAACAATACCTATCCAAATTTTTTTTTGTAGTTTAATGAGACAGTTTAAATTTAAGCTAGAAAAATCGCGCGACGCTTCGTTTTGAATATAGCTTAGAATCATTACAGAACAAATTGATATTCAAATAAATTCTTGTGTAATGACTTTAGGGACAGATCATTTGGCGGGAATAATGGAAAATGGCCCTGAAAATGACTTGCACGAACAATGCACCAGTACTTCTCATGAACGTATTTCATTGCTTACAAATTCTACAGTTGAAGATGAAGGTAAATATGATAATTAAATTTCATATTTGGGTATAAAAGTTAAAATTCAAATGCTAATGTAAAAAAATTTTAACTTGAATAAATTTTTACATTAATTGTTACATGTCTTGTAAATTGATTGAATTTAAAGCCCATAGAATAAAATACTAGAGCATCGATATACGTGGCATAGATTAGGCTTTTCAAACGTTTGTTAAATTTTCATAATTACAGTTACTTACAGTTGAAATGATAATGAAAATATTATAATTCATTCCAGAAGTTGGTGTTAATAGAAACCAGAGAAGGAAATCTATGATGTCAGTGAGGATGGCATTTATAGAAAACAAGAGAAGAAAACCCAAGATGTCACAGAGGCTGGTGTTTCTATTAAACCATTGCAGGAAATCCATGATGTCACAGAGGCTGCTTATTTCAGTCAACTACAGAAGAGAGCACTTGTTGACACAAAAGCAGATATAAATAGCAAAAGAGAAGGAAAAATTCCTGTATTTGAAACTGTTTGTATCATAAATGATTCAGAAAAAAGACGGCACGGTGTCCTGGGGGCTGAGATCAATAATAAATCAGAAGAGAGAAGTCATGGTAACACAGATAACAATGTCAAAAATGAAAGAGGAGGATATCTGAACTCAGCTATGTTAAGGAAGGACAGAGTTCAAATTCCTTGTACATCGTATTGGAAATTTAAATGTGACGTCAGTGAAATTTAACAAGCTACAGAAATTAATTTATTACATGATCATGCGTAAATAACAACTTGAGAATTACCTTGAATTGGTTTCGGGTGTAAACGTTTTTAAGTCAATTATGGCATTAATTTACCTCGTCTTTCTCATCTAGATATTTAAGCTGTTCCTAATAATCGTAATTTTTACATCACAGCTACAATGTATAAACTCTCTCTGGTGCAAGCCGCTGGTACATTTTTTCTGTTCACAAGTAGAGAAAACTTAAATAATCAACTTTGAAGGAGTTGTCTTTCTTTGTTTTCACTTTGGAAAAAAAAGAGAAGGCTTATTACCAAAAAATCACGTCTCCACGAGCCAGGACATTTTTGATTACACTGGAACATTGACCCCCACGAATATAAATGATTCCACGGTACAAAGTGTAAAGACAGTCAAAGTATTCCCGGCTGCTTAGTGCTAAGGAACTCTAGATTTTATTGATGCAATTATCAAAACATTTTTTATGCAATCAGATTCAAGTATTTTATAGAATTTAAATGATTATAAAATCAAAGGCGTAAAATTGGCATTAATATAAACTCGCCAGCCACAAAACGACCCAATGATAGATACAAGTTTCAAGTATAAAATTTTGGAACCATCTTATTACTTCCAAGAATACTTTAGCATTTAAAATCTAGAAAACAACAGTCAAAACAAACTCATGGACTAAAAATATTTTTTTTCAATTTTCAACAAATTGGGATTTTCATTCATTACTAAAAAAGAAAATTCAATAAAACCACTTCTGAGAAGCATAAAACAAAGAATATCAGATCAATGCATACAAGAGGAATATGCAAAGATTCATAATTCATCGAAACTAAAATTTTATCAAGTTGCTTTTAATAATTTCAAACGATGCGGATACACTATATATTAAAAAAAAAACAGACAGATCAATTATTAGCAGAATGAGACTTGGTGCTCATAACCTTGCAATAGAAAAAGGAAGACATTTTTCTATACCTACAGATAAAAGAATTTGTAATATATGTAACAGAGGGGAAGTTGAAGATGAATTTCATTTTCTTTTCATCTGCCATAAATACAATAATCATAGGTTAACTTTTGAAAGGAATTTGATGAATTTTTTCCATGATAAAATATTAAATATGTCTAATACTCAAAAAGTTAAACTTTGCTTAAATAGCCATTGTCCAGAAGTACTGAAAATAAACTCATTTATTAAAAAATGCATTACATCTAGAAATGACTGCTTAACATAATTATTTTACAAATGATGTACAATTTAGCTATGATTATATATAGCCTTACATTCTATACCAGATTACTGTTTAAATATAATGAACAATTGATGATGTGCCTTTGCCAATTATTGCAATTGTGTTTGTGCCAATATATATTTGTATTTGTACAATAAAAGGAAACTAATTAATAAATGGTATGATGTTACATTTTTATGATTCTGTCATCGGGATATTCTATAAAGGAATCATGTCAACAGAAAAAATAATAAACCATTGTTTATCTCTTAGAATAGTTAATTATATATAATCGTTGCAATTTAAAACAAAAGATACCAGCATCTATTGCTTGTGCTTTTCGAGCGATTAAAAGAGGAAAAAGGTTTATAAAATAAATTTTGATACACCTTGCTCTTGATCTAGGACACTCAGTGAGTGCGACCGACCGACAGTACATATTTTATAGATATCCCTATTTGCTCTGCTCCTATTCTGTATTGTTGACTTGGATTTTACAGCATAAGTTTACTAATTGTAATTTTCACATTTTATTGCAACATAAAAGTTGTCATTAAAGTATGTAATATATATTAGGAGGATATTTGCCATCAAACTAAACATTCAATGTATGCACTGTTAATGAGATGACTTTAAAAGACAATAATTTAAAATAACGGACATCATGGTGTATTTTAGAATTCGATCAACATTCAGTATTAATTAAAAGCGCCAATTTGTCTCTCTTCTGAGCCTCTTGATTTTTTTAATCTATCAACATCATCTCTCGTATCATTTGAATTGTTGTAGAGGAGACGAATTTATCCCTATTTTTCATGTTTATTATGTTTTGAATATTTTAAGATGAATATTAAGTCTTTAGACAAACAATTAAAGTTTGTACTCAGAAAATATATTAATAATGGTTGAGAATGCATTTCCAAAGCAAAACTAGATGCTGTCATGAGACAGTAATACCCGCACTAATGTGTTTGCCTCTAAATACACACCCGTACATATTAGGCTTTCCAAGGAAAAGTCAAAAAAATCTATAATTTACACAGTACATGTATTTGTCACATAGAGTATAACATTCTCAGACACTGTGACTTATGACTCAGTATTTTATATACTTCATAGGCATCGGAAGGAAATTGAAAGTGGCGGGGGCTAAATCAACAAAAAAGGTAAACCCCAATTTTCAATTCATAGAAAATGTCTATCTTTGCAAAAAAGGGGGGTTTAAAGCCCCCTACCCCCCCCCCCCCCTTGCTCCGATGCCCATGTGCTTGAAAAAACAGAATCTAATTAATGTTGTGAATTAGATTTTTAAAAATGTTTTGATCATAATTGGAACCTTTTAAATTAAATAATGCTTCCCTCCCCCAAACACCACACACATACATACCCTTGATCTCACGAAACGTACTTTTTTTTAAATAGGCTACATATGCAGATGGAAAAGTTATGTTAAAACATAGTTTGTTATGCATTGATTTATTAAAATTTGTTCTTGAACTTTACATGTTTACATGTAAACACCTTTTGGAAAATTTCTACATCACATTGGGTTGCGTCACCTATAACATATTTTTAGATTAAGCTTCACTCGGCACACCTCGGCTGATTCGCACTGAACGGAATCATCCAAAGTTTACATAGCATGCACATGGTGCAGATGTGTATGGAAAATATTCATTTTATGTTATAATTGGATTATATTTCATGAAGTTGTCAATACTTGTGACAGTCGGTAAGTACAAGTTTAAGTATAGATTGGGGTAAAATAAACCGAAAAGGTTAAAGTTCAAAGATCATTGCATGGCACAGTCGTCAAATTTCACATTGTGAAGTTATCTCCCGTTGTCCATGTGACATTCAGTTACTGGTGCAGATCCAGATTTTTTTCAGGAGGGGGAGGGGGGTTTCACGCATCAGTCATAAAAATCCTAGCCCAGAATTTCCTCACAAGCAAAGAAAAAAAAATGAAAACAAAACAAAATCAATGATAGTGGTGTCGTAGGGTCAATGTTTGATAAGGGGGATAAATGTCCAAAGTCATTTTTCTCTAAGACTTCAGTACATGTATATAGTCTTATTTGAATAACAAAGCAAATTCCAGGGGGCGGGGTCCACTTTCCCTAGCCACTCCCTGTCCCTGGAATTACAATAAATCTTGTGACTCCAAAATAGATTTTTTCCCCATTTGACTATTTACATATTTTGCTTCTTGTATTTATCAATAATGTTTGTCTGAAGAAATTTGATCAGTAAGTGCTAGGGCTTTCATGCTTAACAGGTGTATTCATTGTGAACTTTTAACAGGTATAAATATTTTGACCTTGACCCTAGAGTTTGACCCAATTAAAAAAAACTTTAACCTTGGCAATTAACTTTTGAACAGGAAGTACAGTACCCGCATCGTTATTCTTTACAAATCTATCGTGTTCTATCGTGCGTGTATCCTATCGTATCGTGCGTGTATCCTATCGTATCGTGCGTGTATCCTATCGTATCCTATCGTATCGTGTTTTCAGTTTATCGTGTTTTCCGTTTATCGTGTTTTGCGTTTATCGTGTAGATCGTTTATCAGGTTCTATCGTGTATCGTGTTTTGCGTTTATCGTGTATATTCGGAAACCCTCGCTTTTTATCTTTACCATAGGAAGAAACTACCGAGGTATTCCGAGTTTCTTTTTCGTTTTGTTAACTAAAATAAGATTATTTTAACAAAGAAAGAGAAAAGATAATTTAATTCATTAGTTTTTCATCATTAAAAGAAATATTAAAGCGTGGACGGAAAGGAATAAATATATGAATAATATAATTAATAAATTAAACAATTAATAATAAATCAAATTAAGAAAATAATCATATCATAGACAAGTAGAGAATCAAAATTAATTTTTGAAAATGAAATAATCGATTCCCTGTTGGGTTTTTTTTTAAATTCATGGAAATGAGTCACTAGAGGATGATTTTCGGTAAGTCACGGAAAATGTTAATAATAATTAGCAGAGGATTTATATGTATATTTTTTAAATACAATATTCATTTTCCCCCTAACAAACGACTGGTAATATTAGGAATGTGTTTTCGCCTCTGATCTGCATGTACATGTATGCACAATTATTTAAAATTTTAATTAAAAAAAAATAATAGTAAAAAAGCATTTAAGACAATGATCCAGAAAATTTTAACACAGATTTTCTCCGTATAGGTACATTCTTTTCAATTTATTTTTATCATTATCTAATTAGTTAAATTTCTTAATATGTCTGAATTTAGAAAAAGAATTATATCAAAATTATAAAATGTAATGCATGAAAATGCTCTGCCCGATTTATCACACCATGCATGGCAGTTACTATAAAATAGAAGTTTTACATTAATTTAATCTGGCATTTGATAATCTAAAAATAATAAACAGGAAAAAACAAGATGACTTTGAACAGCTTACCTTTTCGGCGTGGAAATAAACTAAAATATAATGCACCTGCGTGTCAAATTGAAAAGCTTTCCCTACCATAAAGCTGACACGTATGTGTACCTATCTAATCACCACACGGCCTTTCTGTGCAGTCAACACCCCTTCCCCTTCTCCCCTAGCCCCCTAAATGACACCTTGGTCCGTGTTAGTTCACCGTCAACATACCTGAACTGCTTTCTCACCTTGTGTCAAACAGTATCTATTTTCGTGAACTACATGTACACTCATAATTCATTTTTTTAATCACTTAAATAATTGTACAATTTATGGATTTGAAAAATCATTTCCTTGCTTGAATTTAAATAAAAAATCACATAAATTGATTTAATGAAACAAAGTCTCTTAACTCAATCCGCTGATTTATTTTATCTGTACGATGTTTCCATAACTTTATGTAAATGTCTTTTAATGAAATTTAAAAAAAAAACATACTGCACGTATGGTACATGAACTTTCGGATCATCGGTTTTTCTTACGAATCACCGGGTTTTCATCGGGTTAAAGACAGAATTAATTCTAGGAAACAATTTCTTTGATCGTAGAAAAGATTAAAATAATTATAACATTTTAAATTATGAAAATTTGCTCGCATTATTTTTTTTCTACGGTATTATACTAAATAAAAAAAGAAGTATGATTCCGCCGTGACTATGCAAGACGAGTAAATGTATTTATTGCACCCAATAAATTTATAGTATTAATCAATTTCATTCCATACGTATATATCTTTATTTAAGAAGTCAATATTATTTTTGGCTACATGTATTTGGTAAGATCATGTTCATCTAATTTTAAATTGGTTACGGACTTTCAACATCCCGCTCTTCGAATACGCCGTATATGAGATTACCGGGTAAGTCTAAAATAATTTTCAGGGTTTAATAATTCATAAGAAACAGCAATGATTTATTATTATTTAGTCGCATTTCACCCTTTTAATTATTTTGTTTCTAAATTTTTGTTTTCTATTGTAAAGAAAAGAAAGACATTCAATGTTTATTAATTAATACGAGGTTTCAAGTATCTGATGTATAAACGTTTACATGAACATAAGTTAGAGCTTAGCCTAAACGTACATGTGCAGTTGTAGCAGATTCATATTCTGTTGATACAGTTAATGTATTAATACAGAGCTCCATTATATTAACAATTATTTAGATTTCTACTCAGGAAATTAATTTTCTTGAACTATAAAGTTCTTTAAAGCTGATTTCTTTGGACCAGTCTTTCGGCCGGTCTTCTACATGTATTTTTTCCCTAAGATTTTAATATTTAATTGCGATTTTTGGATACACCGCAGATTGTAAGCTTTAGACATTAAATGCAAATATTTAATTTCAAAATAATCCCTTTAATCATAGTCAAAATATATACATAAAGACACAACATTTGTAAAATTACCAGTGATCTCAATTGTTTTTATTATAATAATTAAATTACTTTATAATTTAGATTTGAAGCTTTGCAAGTACTTAGATTAAAATATTTTGGTAACTAAACAAAATAATCTTTTCGTCTTGTTAGAAAACCTTCCGCATTTTAAAACAATCCTATCAGGTTTTGCGTTTATCCTATCGTGAAGATCGTTTATCAGGTCTATCGTGTTTTGCGTTTATCGTGTTTTGCGTGTATCGTGTTTTGAGTTTATCGTGTTTTGCGTTTATCCTATCGTGCGTGTATCCTGTCCTATCGTGCGTGTATCCTATCGTAACGTGCGTGTATCCTATCGTATCGTGCGTGTATCCTATCGTATCGTGTATCCTGTAAAGAATAACGATGCGGGTACTGTACCAGGGATTTCTTATTTTTCTTATTTCGTATTCCTTGTGACAAGACTTTGATACCAACAATTTTAACCCTTTGACCTTGACCTTTAAGTTTGCCGTACATTTTAGAAACTTCAACCTTCGCCATAAGCTGCCATATATGGGCATCAGTGTTTAACAAACACATCTTGTCTTCATTATTTTTAAGTGGCGGTGTCTCTATATGAGGGAAAAATTCCAGAGAGAGAGAGAGAGATGTTTTCACAATAAACAAACAAATTACTAAAGATAATATAAAACATGAGCATGTTGGTTGTATCTCTTGTTCTCCCTTGAATCAGGACTGATTATATAAATATTTTAAAACAATAATTATATGATTTGAAAAGGGTGTGCATCTTAAAATTGACTAAGTTCTGCGATTGATTTAGCTTTACTAAAGTTTACTACCTTTGTTTTGCTACTTAAAACACCTTGATTAATTATTTTCAATCATACTGTTTTCTGAAATGTTCAGTTTTTTTTTCAATAATGGATACATACATGTATGTCATACATTTTCAGCTTCTCCAAAAATTGCATGAAAAAAACTTTTCAAATACTGTAACCATGGAAATCCTTTAAAATACTTGTGAATCCTACATTTTTAGATCATTTGAGCTTTTCTGGTTTCCTTATCACATTGCGTCTGTCGTCCATCTGTTTGTCTGGAAAGTTTTTACATTTTTAACTTCTCTACAACCACTGGGCCAATTTTAACCAATTCACATAGAATAATGTACATCTGTATGTCAATCTGTCAATTTAACCTTGGTCATCACGGTCATATCTATTAAATGTGAAGAGACAAGGCATTTGTATTAAACATATGTACTAGTATTTACCTGTGACGATGGCATGATTGTTTTTTACCCATGACCTTGGACTTTGACCTACTTGAAAAAAATTACATTGCTTTAAATTCATCATTTTGGTAGAATTCATATTATACATGCATGTATACAGTACCCGCATCGTTATTCTTTACAGGATACACGATACGATAGGATACACGCACGATACGATAGGATACACGCACGATACGATATGATACACGCACGATAGGACAGGATACACGCACGATAGAATAAACGCAAAACAAGATAAACGCAAAACACTATACACACAAAACTCGATAAACGCAAAACACGATAGACCTGATAAACGATCTTCACGATAGGATAAACGCAAAACCTGATAGGATTGTTTCAAAATGCGGAACGTTTATTGACAAGACGAAAAGATTATTTTAAATTACATTCAAAGATTAAAGATTATTTAAATTTAATTATATTTTAATTTAAATACTTGCAGAGCTTCAAATCTAAACTATAATGTACATTAAATTATTACAAAAAGAACTTGAGATCTCTGTGGTAATTTTACAAAAGTTTTTTTATTTATTTACAAAAAATGGACAGTGATTAAATGGATTATTATGAAATGGAGACTGTACCTTTTTAACTTCTTCTCACGGGTGTGAATTTTGAAACTCTATAAACAGATTTATTATTTATGAAAAAATAAACATTTTAATTTTATATCTCATAAATTTATCTACAAGTACCAAGTTATTTCACGGAAGAAATTTACGCAATAAATTAAATATTTGTATTTAATGTCTAAAGTTTACAATCTGCGATGTATCCAAAAATCGCAATTAAATATTAATATCTTAGAAAAAAAATACAAGTAGAAGACAGGCCGAAAAAAAGGTTCAAAGAAAAAGCTTAAACAACATTAATAAATTTAATATGATAGATCTATCAAGAACTAAACAGTTCAAGAAAATTAATTTCCTGAATAAAAATCTAAATAATTGTTAAAATAATGGCGTTCTGCATTAATACATGTAAACTGTGTCATGAGAATATGAACCTGCTACAACTGCACATGTACGTTTACGCTAAGCTCTGATTTATGTACATGTAAACATTTATAAATCAGATACTCAAAAATGAACATTGAATGGTTAAATACTTTTTTCTTTCAAATACAAAACTGAAAAATTAATTAACAAATATTAAAAGAGTGAAATGCGACTTTTCCGACTAAATAATAATAAATCATTGCTATTAAACTCTGTGTGTACTGTTTCTAATAATGCCAAAAAAAAATAGGTTTAATTCGGTAAATGAATTATTAAACCTTAAAAATTATTTTAGACTGACCCGGTAATCTCATAAGAGGCAATTTCGAAGGGCGAAATTAGATAAACAAGGTTTAACCATATAGCCAAATATAATATTGAATTCTTAAATAAAGTTATATACCTATGAATGAAATCGATTAATACTATAAATTTATTCGGTGTATTTACTAGTCTTGCATGGTTACGGCGGAATAAGACGACTTCTTTATGTTTTATTTTTATAGTGAGATACCGTAAAAAAATCATGCGAGCTAATTTTCATAGTTTAGAATGTTAGAACTATTTCATTCGTTTCTACGATCAATGAAATTGTTTCCTAGAATTAATTTTGTCCGTATTACAATGTACGTAGAAAACCCGATGATCCGAAAGTGCATGTACCATAAATGCAGTATTTCTTTTAAAGTTCATTAAAAGACTTATTTACATAAACATAATGGAAACATTGTAGGAAATGAAATAAATCATCGGTGTGAGCTTAGGGACTTCATTTTATTAAATTGAGTTATTTGAATTTTTATTCAACATTCAAGCAATTCGGTGATTTTTTAATCCATAAATTGTACAATTGTATAATACATTTTGAATTAAATCCTTGATAAGATTGTTCAAACAAGTTAAGAACAAAATCCCGAAAAGAAGTAGATGCGTTTCATTAGAACCAGGTAGTATTCGAAGTTACTAATTGACCCAAGGTGAGAAATCAGTACAGGTATGTTGACGGTGATCACACCGAGGTGTCAGTTAGGGGGTGGGGGTGGTTGAGCGCACAGGAAGACAGTGTGCTAATTAGAGAGCTACACATACGTGTCAGTTTTCTGGTATGGAAAGGTCTTCGATTTATTTTAATTTTTGGCATTCCGATGGATTGTGTTTTCAGTTTATTTCAACGCCGATAGGTAAGCTATTAAGAAATATTATGTTTTTCCCTGAATATATTATTTTTATGTTATCTAATGCCAGATAAAATAAATGAACAATAATGCATGAAAAAGATACATATCAATATCCTGCTTATTATTTTTTATTTATTTGCTTTTTGTGTACGCGAAATCGTAGCTTACCAAAAATCTTTCTCCAGTAACTCTGATTCATTTAAGAAAATCATATAATAGTATTAAATTTTGACAAAATAAATCATACAATTCGATAAATTATTTAAAAAAAAATAGACCAGGTGATCGATCTACTTATAATTTCATTTCCGCAAAATAGAGCTACTGTTTAAATTTTGACAATCACTCTCTGCTTTACCATGATAAAATTAATTTAATCATTTATTAATAAATGAATTTATTTATTCATGAAATACGCTATTTTTTTTTCATTCTACGCTTTAATATTTCTTATATTGATGAAAAAGAAAGGGATAAAACTTAATTTTCTCTTGTTCGGTTGAATTAATCTTATTTTTATTAACAAAACGAAAACGACACTCGGAATACCTCAGTAGTTTCTTTGTATAGTAACGATAAAAAGCGAGAGTTTCCGAATATACACGATAAACGCAAAACACGATACACGATAGAAACTGATAAACGATCTACACGATAAACGCAAAACACGATAAACGGAAAAAACGATAGAAAACGCAAAACCTGATAAACGGAAAACACGATACGATAGGATACACGCACGATACGATAGGATACACGCACGATAGAACACGATAGAATTGTAAAGAATAACGATGCGGGTACTGTATTATTACCTATGATAAGACCTTTCTAAATAAATCATGACTCGGTGACCTTGACTGAAGCTTAACCTACTTTTCAAAAATGTTGCATTTGCTTATAACTTTTGATTGAGAAGAGATATGACTTTAACATTTGACATGTACTTTACTCATAAGAATTGAAGATGCTTCACAGGATGCTATAATTTTTTACCCTATTATGTTGATGTTTTACCTAATTTTCAAAATATTTAACTCTCTTAAAAGATGATGAGGCTACTGATTTGACACCCCGGGGCAAAATGAAAATACCGAAACCTTACTGCACATCTACATGACACCACCAACCATCTCTCAAAAGATGATTAGGCTGCTGAGTAAAATGTAGAAGGAGTTCAGGAAAGACGAGGCTTTTAGCATAAAAAACGTCATTTGTCGACCCCAATTTGACCCCCCGGGGCAAAATCAAAATTCCGTAACTTTACTGCACATCTACATGACAACCCCAACCATCTCCTAAATGATGATTAGGCTGCTGAGTAAAATGTAGAAGGAGTTCAGGGAAGAAAGGACTTTTAGCATAAAAAAACGTTAAAATTCTATAGTACCCATAGGCAGTGTATAATGACAAAATTACCTAAATTGGAACATTCGAAAATTTACTTTTTTACAGATACATATTTGCAAAATGATTTTGATTGGGTGGGGTGCACATTCATGGTTAATGGATACCAGTAAATTTGCAATCTTTTTGTCATTTCCATCAGAAAGTTTAAAATCCTCCCCTCCTAAATATTTTAATTATAAAGATCTACAGCTCTTACATGAATCTGTTGAGCCTGGAGCTTCACTTCATTGAGTGTAAAGACATAATTATATATATATATATATATATATATATATATATATATATATATATATATATATATATATATATATATATATATATATATATATATGTGTGTAGGACTCCAAAATGCGATGGGACTCCAAAGTCCGATGGTCACGCCAAAGCCCGATGGTCTGCGCCAAACCCCGATGGTTTGACACGCCAAAGTCCGATGGTGCGGAAAACAATTAACGTTGATGACGTCATAGTACTGCTGCGCAAAAATGCGATACCGCGCTATTGCCAAGCCCGATTTGTTTAAAATAAAATACAAATAAATATTCAATGCAAAGATAAACCCTAATCTTTTAGATATAGGCACGAGACTAACACTTATCAGTCGAAAAATGTGTTAAAACTATAAGCTAGATATCTTGGATGGGTGCAGGACTAACCCAAATCAGTCCAATAGTGTGCGAGGACTAACCATAAAATCTCTCGGTGAAACACACTGGAGGACAAGAACTAACCCTTATCAGTCGAATAGTCTACAAGGACTAGCCATAATAGCTCTGCTAGGCGAAAACAATAAGCAATATCAGTAAAAATGTATGTAAGACGAATACCGAATCTATGGATTTTGAATGCAGGACAACGACATGACGTCGGACTTTTGTGACGTCATAAACGTTGAATGTTCCTCCGCTCCTTGGCGTGTCAGACCATCGCACTTTAGCGTCGCGCGTCTCATAGAAAACGAGCCATCGGACTTTCACGTGACCATCGGACTTTGGCGTCCGTAAA
Source organism: Saccostrea cuccullata (assembly GCF_032062105.1). Classification (NCBI taxonomy): domain Eukaryota; kingdom Metazoa; phylum Mollusca; class Bivalvia; order Ostreida; family Ostreidae; genus Saccostrea; species Saccostrea cuccullata. Next base: position 5,498 of record NW_026928306.1, on the reverse strand, counting down.
GACAGCGTGCCATCGGGGTTTGGCGCAGACCATCGGGGTTTGGCGAGACCATCGGACTTTGGCGTCACCATCGGACTTTGGAGTCTTACATATATATATATATATATATATATATATATATATATATATATATATATATATATATATATATATATATATATATATATATATGTGTGTGTGTGCTAGAGAATGGGGAAACTAGTAATTTCCAATAGAACCTATACGACCCTTAAGCTCTTCCAGTAATTAAATATTCCTTTTTTCAAACAAATATCTGATATCATTTGAAACTTCATTGTAAGCAGTATAAAAAAACAAATTAAAACATGCCGTTGCGTTAAAAGACCAAACTTGCAGTTACTTACACCTTACAGTATAAATTTAACAACAGTTGATATAAAACATTCCAAGTTTTTTTTTTCCCGAGCTTGCTTAAAAGTCCCGAGAAGATGTGATTGGGTAACAGTCTGGCAGTAAGAACTCAGAGTATCTATATACAGAGTCCTTCGTGATCTTATGCGGTGATTCACCAGGTTATTCCTAAAGATATGAATCCTTAACTTACATGGAGCTCAACAAACAAGAAGCAATTCTCAGACATCCAGTCGGTATATGTTTCTTCACTTATCATATACCGATCAACTTAATTCAATTTTAGAACCTCATTCGAAGTTTTTCTCTGCCACCTCAGAACGTACAGATTAGAACAAAACTGCTTTGTATTAATACCTTTATTCAAAGTTACTTTGAATCTTCACTACACGATATTTTTCGAAAATTAGATGATAAAAGCAGCTATTTCAAATAAATCATTTTTTTTATTTTACCAACATTGAACAAAAAAATTGAACTGTTTAATTCATAAATGGTGTACTTTTCATGAAAAATATTTCCCTCATTTTTATAAACAAATACTGTTTTAAAAAATGCATAATAGAAAATAACGAAACAATTAAGATAGCTGGGTGGTTGTGGTCATTTCTAGACTATTTTGATCTTTAGAAGATTGATTGATTGTATATATTTTAACGTCCCTCTCGAGAATTTTTCACTCATGTGGAGACGTCACCGTATTGCGGTGACGGGCTTCAAATTTTGACCATTACTCGGCACTGAGGGCCATTGAGCAGTCAGAGATCTTTATCGTGCCAACGCCTGCCGCTGACACGGGTCCTTGATTTTAAAGGCCCGCAACTTTCACTTCAAAGTGCCGAGCGCATGGCAAAGGAACAGTTGCTACCCATTTTAACGACTAGGTCAGTCGCGGCCGAGATACGAACTCGCGACCTCCCGATCACGGATCGATCACGGATCGATCACGGATCGAGCGCTCTACAGACTGAGCTACCGTGAACGGTAATCTTTAGAAGAAGAGCACCATATAAAGATATACAAGAATGGCCAAATTTTTAAACTGAAATGAATGAAAATTCTCTGTGCCAAACGATAGTTGAAAGCTTAATATCGAAAAATTAAAGTGAATCTGATGGTAAATTTGGTAAAACTCTTTTTAAGCCTCTTTAATGTTTATTTTTAAGGCAAATTAAAAAAGACCGCTTTCTATCAAAAGAAAATCTTATATAATTGTAGTAGGGGAAATCTTAAAGGGGCTTGAAAACAATTTAAACACATGTGTGCAATACATATATACAGCTCAACGTTCTTTTAAAGCTCACATGGTTTTTCGCAGTAGGTTTGAGGTATTTAAAAAGCTAGGTTTAGGTCAATAAACGACGCCATGGTGGACAAAAGAAACACTATTTTTCCATGAAAAGTTCGGATACGAAGGAAACTTAAGACCCTAAGAGGTAAATACAAGAGGTAGAATACCGTAGTGATCAATTTGACATTTTAATAGATTGAAATGATTGTTTAAGATATTTTCTGGTTTCGTTTTAAATTTTCATGATTGATTATTCAGATACAATAAATGAAAAGAGAAGACAGAATATTAAAAGCAACTTAAGGTATATCTTTACTCAGATGACTAAAAATTCCACTGATAAGAACGAAAAACCACCTATTGCACATTGTACATCTATAATTCTTTTGTGAAATTTCAATTTCAAATAACTAGGTCAATGACCTCGTTTTCATGTTAGTGGCACCTGAGTTTTTCTCAGGAAATACCTCAATTTTTCACACTATGACCAATTTTTTCTTCACTCACAAAATATTACAAGCAACAAAACTCTTTAAATAATGAAATATTATAGAAAATGTACAGTGTTGCTTCATATAAAGAAAGGATTTGAGTTTTGGCCAAAAAGATGATAATTATTACTGTCCGAATTTCCTCTGTCAAAATTATTATTTTTCCCCATTTTAATCGAATATTTATCAAATCTGACTGATAAGAACTCTAAATTATTTATAGCCTCAGACATGTATTACCTTTGTTGCCGTAACTCTCATGGTATTTGCATTTTATGGGGTCAATGATCAAATTATTGAGATATGTTGCCTGGAGTGGTTTTTGTACATATTTTTGAAATTCTTTATTTCACAGCATTCATTTATTTTAAATAATTTATGAGCTTTAAGAAATATAAAATTTGCAAAATGATGTCTAAAAAAACTTGTAACCTTTACATTGTGATTTATATTGCAAAAAATTAAAGATTTTGATAAAAATGAAAATTTGAAAATTTAGTCCGAATTTCCTCTGCATCACCATACCTTTGTTCCTGCATAAATTTTTTCAAATAATAAAATATCAAATTTTTAACTTGATATTGAGGTAAATTTTTGTAATTTTATCCATTTAGAACAATTTTTGATTTAACATATCATACTTTATAAAATTTTCTTTCTGATTTCTGAAACCTGAGTAAACGTCATCCTTAAATGGGAAAAGGATAGGTTTCTAAAATCATTTTGTCTCATTTGTGAAGATATCATTCATTGAAAACCTAAGACATTTGTATGGTGCTATCTGTGGACGACATATCTTATTTTACGTAAGACCAACTAAGGAAATGAATCTGTGGATACTTTGTAATCTGAGTCCTTATTTTAAGACAACATAAATCGTCCTACATGTAAAACATATATATATTGGATGATTTATGAAGTTCTTATGACAGAGAAAAACAAAGAAATATTGAATTTACAGTCTTTAAAACTGTCTAACCCGCAAGTGTTATTAATTTCTATCCAACACATATTATCTTATAAATCTATACAAACGATAAAAATATATCATTTCCCTTATTTTCAGTCCATAAGTTGTAATTAAAAAATATTTATAACTTGCTCGCACACCACTGCCAGTTTGTTTGAAGCGATTTATTTTGCGATATTGTGCAGATTGTAACCGGATAAATTAAATTATTCACAGAATGAAGTCGTCTTTTTCGTTTCAGTTTTCTTTACTGAATAATTGTCATTGCAATTGTTCTTCTACATCTCTAGAATTCCGTCAAATTTCTGTTTTAATATATTCTCTCCTTGACATTATCTAATATGCATTTATCTTATAAAATTAATTCTATTTAGACCAACATGTTTGCAAAATAATTATAATTTCTGGTGCCAAAATAATTTAATTGTAATATGTTTTTATGAATACACATCATGCAAATGTACGAGAGAAAGACTCTATTACGACTGAAAAAAAACTAAATTGAATTACTCGATATGGATAATACAATGATTTTAAACAATATGCAAAAAACTATTTTTATTCTGTTTTGAACTTTTGTTAGATTTATATTAAAAACCTATGTTTTTCAAAACCTTTCCGTTAGGCGAATGGAGTCTGTGTTCCTCTGGTGTACTATCGGTAAAAACAAATGTTTGGTAGATTCAATGGCAAATGAGAAAAGGCTACCACGAATGGCCGTAATCTGGCGTTTTGTAACGATAAAAGGCCATTTAAATGCCTGGGGAGATCTGATTGTTCACCTTACGTTTGAATGTTCTCTACAAAACATTCTGAACATTGCAGGAACAAAGATAAATTAATGATCATAATCATGATTATCTTAAATTTGGTCTTTTTCAATTTAATATTGGGTCGATGATATACTTGGTCTGTGTCTCCCAGATACAATTTTAAACATAAAGCAAGGCCTCATACGTCGCTATTCATTCAGTGATTCGTTCTTTGTTCTTTATAAAATCCACTGTGGGCAATAACAAGATAGTCATTAAAGATACATGTTAATTAAAGTTTTTTCATTGTACAAAACATTAATTACACCTGTGTTCTATAGATCCATTGGGTAACTTAAGAGAAAAAAATGTCAGTATTGATCTCTATTCTTTACCGAAAATATATAAAAAGCGAAAAAATTTTCTCCATTTAAAAAAACATGAAAATTTAGAAATCTTAAATATCATATAGAGTATTTGTGTCATGGTACATGTAAAACAAAATCAATTTCTTGTTTACTGCTAAATGTGTTCGTAAATAGGTTCTTACGGTAGCTTAGTCGGAAGAACAATTAGTCCCTGTTGATCTTAGGTGTTATCTTTTCCATGGATAAGAGCACAATCTCTCACCAGAAAGCGTGATTCACAAGCCAACCATTGATATGCTCTTTGGTTGAAAACATTTTCTAACATCGTGTCCTCGATTTCAAGATGACAGTGGGTGTTGATAATAAAAACAAAATCGTTCCGTAGTTATTGAAGTTATTTCAATATACATCAAGCATTAAAACAGTTATACCGATTAATATTTTTATTATTTTTGAATATCACCGAGTTGGTGAAAAAAAAATAATATATATTTGTTTTACAAGATTCTTGTAATTTAAATATTAACAAAGATGTCCAAAGGCAAAGCAGATTGAAGTGAATGTTGTTTGCCATTCTTTAAAAGCAGAGTCATGTTGCTTCCACAGGCGAACGATATGAGTAGGTCACTAACTGCTCGGAAGCTATGCATGGATATAGAGGATGTGGGGGCTGGGAGAGGGTAGGGGGTTTTGACCCCATCCCATAGAATTGGCGGAGTAAATTAAACGTACATAGTAAATCAATTATATTGGACTAACCCACCTACCCTAAAAAATGCTGAAAATGCCGAATCCCTTAAAAAGCCATAAACATCCTTTGTGTCTCAAGCTCATGATTTTTTTAGTATGACTTTCTGTAAGGAATTGCACTGTGTCGCAAAATTGACGTTATCTTAATTTCCTTCGGTTGGTCCTTTTCATTTTTATCCTATGAAAGTTCGACGAGGAATTATATTTTTTAGAGAAATCTTGAATTTCATATATGTTTTTTAAAAACATAAATATGTCTCATTTATCGATATTAGTTTTAAATTATCTGTGATTTGAATTATTTTTAAAGTTTCACCTTTTTATTAAATTTGATTACTACGAATGGAAATTACTGTAGAATTTCGGAATAACCCTCGCATAATCTTCCTACATAAAATATACTCTATGATTTTATTTACCTTATTCAATGGTCTTTTTTTATTCCCTTGGTTTCAATATCTAATTTCCTAGAAGTAAAACATATGAAATCAAAGCAAGTAATTT
>NW_026928305.1:0-32602 GCF_032062105.1 Saccostrea cuccullata | reverse complement strand
GGTAATATCACCTATTCGAAAAGGTGATATCACTTATTCGAATAGGTGATATGAATTGGTGATATCACCCATTGTAAATGAATAGGCTATATCATCTATTGTAGTGATGAATTATAGGTGCTGAAAAGGTGATATCACCTATTCCATTTGAATTGGTGATATCATCAATTCGAATAGGTAATATCACATATTTGAATTTCTTACAACAGTAAATAATGAATGATCCCCTATAATATATAGATTACCACTGGATCCAAGAAAATTCGGACTACCCAGTCTTCATGCGTTTAAATGTTTCTTAAAGTTTACATGATAGATAAGTGAAATAAATTAATTTGTGAGCAAAACAAACTATAATTGATTTAAATTGGGGCTGATTAAAATTAAATGCAAAACTGTTATCTATTGTCTCCTAAGATGATGAGATATAAAAAGAAAGTGAAAGTAAATAAGATTAAGGGACGTATATTCTTGGTAGCTGTTTTTATTTCATAAAAAAAAATTGAATAGGTGTATCATTTATCTTCTTCGAATAAGTGATATAATCTATTCAAAATGATAAGGTGATATCATCTATTCGAAGAGGTGTTATAACCTATTCAATTTGAATAGGTGATATCACTTATTAGAATAAGTGATATCACCTATTCGAAAGGAATAGGTGATATCACCTATTCAAATTAGTGATTTTACATATTCGAATAAATGATATCACCTTTTCGAATAGGTGATATCACCGATTCAAATCAAATAGGTGATATCAGATAATCGAAGATATGATATAGGTGATATCAAAATTTGATTCAAAATCTGATTAGGTGATATCACTTATTTGAATAGGTGATATCACCAATTGTGTAGGTTGTATCACCAATTCGAACAGGTGATATCACTTTTTGACATTATTAAATACCAAAACGGAGCTCCATAGCTATATTTTGAATTAAATAATATCTTTCTCATCAATTACGCAGAATTTGAAATAAAAATTGGTTTCAGAACATATTTACCCTGCATTGGTTATGAGAGGAATAAGCTGTTATAATGTAATACTGATCATGCACTCAACTCACAATTAAAATTACTGTGTCAACAGATCTTTTAAAACTTGAGATAAACACAATAAAGCACAGACAATTTGTTTAAGAATCACACACGTTACCCGAGAACAATGCCATTACGTCATGTGAGCAGTCATTCATTAATAAAGATAACAGAGTTCAATATATTTAAACAGCCCGTCCTTGTGACCCTTAACGACAATCCTGGGTTTTAGGGCTAATAATGAGAATGACTTTATTCTGTTAAAGTGATTAAGGTAATTTATAGTTAAAGATATATCTTCCAGTTTATTGGTTTGCACACATAAAATGTCATGCTACAGGACAATAGCTGTGGACTAAAAAATGTTGCGAATGCAGTGGAATATTGAAAAGAAAGACTAGTTTAAAATGTCCTAGTGTCATCTTTTGACTCTATATATAAGTTGTGCAATTTATATACCTAAATACTCTTAGTAACGTTAGCCAAACATTTCACTTGCAGAATAAATATAGGTGCTTAAAATTGATCGCTGGTGTGGAATGCACCTTCACAGACAATGCTAGATAGTCGGGACACCATATGTGGAGGTATGGAATTATTTCTTACTGAGTTTCTATATTAATTTCAAACTAATTAATTATAAGTATCTGTACTTCAGTTGTAATGCCCTGTACATTCTTTATTATCATATCAACTATGTTTTGATACCTTTGCTACTTATAGTGTATGACTGAAAAAGGAAGAGTTTGTGTCGAAATTTTGCATTTTGTAACTTGTTTTGTATTTGAGGCGCAGTTTTGGTTTTTGCTGGCAAAAAGTGAGCTCACTTATTCAAAGTCTGAAAAGGTCATCTAACTTATTCGAATAGATGATATCATCTATTTGAGTAGGTAAAATCACATATTTGAATAGATGATATCACCTCTTCAAAATCTGATCATATCACTTTTTGGCAGTAAATACCAAAATGGTGCCTCACAATTGTAAGACATTTTTGTTGTTTTTAATTCTAGATTTAACTAGATAAAACATGAAAACACATAAATAAAACTAGAGCGTTTTAAAAATTGATTCTTGAATAGATAACGTAACCTTGAAAATATTACTAGCATTGTTCCATTGTGTGCGATTATGTAAAATAACTTTAAACAGTGAAAGAAAAATCATGTTCAAGATTTCGAGCTATGAATGTTTAAAGAAATTTAAAAAACGGGATTGTGAAAATCAAGTATTTGAAGCTATGTTTTAATCCACATTAAATTCGCCAGTGTAGAAATTTGAAAGAATTCTCATCAAGACTATGTGTATATGTAGTAACTGCCCGTTTATATTTTAATATTTCTCGATATCATTTAAATATATATTTTTTTCTATATTCTAAAGGATAACAAAGTACATCTTTAAACAAAAAACATGGCAACATCCCATGATCCCTTGATCAGAGCACAAGATGTCAAACGCTGTCGACTATGTCCACAAAAACATAGAAAGTCTTTAGCAGAAATTACATGTAGAAACTGTGAAGTAAATCTCTGTAAGGATTGCGTAAATACACATTTAAAATCCAACCCTGACATTATTCATGAAGTTGTCACTCTCAAATATCAAAACTCAGAATTCAATATACCTAAATGCAGATTCCATGAGGAACAAGATGGTGAAGAGTTTTGTTTGGCGTGCAAGTTTCCCGTTTGCCGTGCATGTTTAACTTCTGGTTCACATCAAAATCATCCTTATGAGCGAAGTTCTAAACTTTTAGCATCGAATCGAAATCTGATTGAAAAAGACAATAATGAACTTGTAACGGATATTGTACCTATGTATGAATCAATTCTTTCTGACGTAGAAACCATGCTAAAAGAAGTTAAGCAAAAGCATGCCGCCAGACGTCATTCTATTGAAAACTTGGGTACACATTTCAGCAAGCTTGTAGACAGTGTCATCAAAAGATATGCACAAGAAACAAAAAAGAATGAAGAGACAGATACTCGAACTTTGGTGGCCTTCAAAACTGAAATTCAGAAAAGGCTGTCTTTAATTCAGTCAGCTATTAAAACAAACGATTCAACTTTAGTTTCTAAAGATTCATCAAAACTTATTCACTACTTTTCACAAAACGAATACTTCAAAAGTGTTCCAACAATGTATGAACTAAAAGTAACCAAATTCAATCCAGTTGAGCTCACAGAACAGGAAATTTGTCAAATGATTGATGTCATTTCAGAGACAATTAAAAAAACAATACCAATGCGCGTTTTAAAAAATGGTAATCTTATGCCACGCCGAAGGTTTATTGATGAACCAACTGTCATAAAAAATATAAAGTCTGGTTATAATACAATTGACAGAGTAAACTGTATTCCAAATACAAACGAGTTCTATATCATGTGTGACAGTGTAATCATCAAACATATGAACACAAAAATGGAGGTGTTAAATGAGATCAAATCCGAGGCAGAATCAACTCTATATGATATGACAGTAACCAGAGAGGGTCATATCTTGTGCACAGAAAGTCGGTCTAACCGTATAAATATTATGACGGAAGGAAGGATACAATGTCTTTTTGCACTTCAGGAATGGGTACCATTGGGCATATGCTCCACTTCCACAAATGGATTACTTGTTTCCATGAAATGTAAGAAAAATAATCCGGAAATAAGTAAAGTAGTTCGTTATTATGGTTCTGCAGCTACTCAAGAAATTCGCTACGATAATGAAAGAAAAGACCTTTACATCAATCCAGTCTATATAGAAGAAAACAGAAACCTTGATATTATAGTGAGTGATTCTGATGAAAAGAAAGTGGTAGTTGTAGATAAAGATGGACAATTTAGATTTAGCTATGATGGAAACCTCCAATCAAAGAGGTACACAACATTTACTCCACGTGGTTTAACTACAAACAGCCTCTGTCATATCTTGATTTTTGACCGTTATAATCATGTTATACATGTCATTGATAAAGAAGGAGAATTCCTATTCTACATTGCAAACTGTGATTTAAAAGCTCCGTCTGATCTCAGCACAGACAGTGATGATAATTTATTCGTTGCTGAATGTATGTCTGGGACACTCAAGATAATAAAACTGTTCGAATGACCCTGATGGTTTTGCAAAAACTTTGAAAAAATACAGAAAAAAAACATTTAAAGATTTTTTATGTGTATGGAGTATGTTTATGAAATGTTGAGCATATTTACATGTGTATTTCAATTTTTAAGAAAATGAGTGAATTTTCTTGATATATATACTAGTAAAGTATACAAGGTACAGTCCATTTCATTTGGAATTTGTAAATCTTCCATCACCCTCCAATAAAAATCCAAAGAACACCAAAAAGGATCCTGTAATTAAGGGGTAGGGGGTTAAATATCCTTACGGACATGCATTGGATTACAATACATTATAATGAATTATATTTTTGAGAATGAAAAGGAAAATGCAAACTGGCGCTTTGATTTTACTTGAATAAACACAGACAATAAAGCTGGTTGTGAATAGGTATATTAATTTCTAATTAAAAGATTGAGAATAACTTGCCCTTACAAAGAATTGCATGTGTAGAAGAAATTTTTTGTAGCTAGATGTAAAACTCTTCTATGAATAAAATGACAAATTTATCAGCTGCTTTATTCTTCTATGTAAAAACCCATAACAAGAGAATTCAACAATATCTATACTAATGGAGAGCCCGGGGGAAACCCAGGGTAATAATAAAGGTTAAAGTTTGGTAAATTCTCAAAAAGCAGTCAATCTCGAAGGCCAAAAGGTCAAGGATCAATGTACATTTGCAATACAAATTTTAATCTGTAGTTTTCTAGGATATGAAAGAAGGATATGAAGATAACGAACAATCTTCAATATCAGACCGTTCACGGTAGCTCAGTCGGTAGAGTGCTAGCTCCGTGATCGGGAGGTCGTGAGTTTGTTTCTCGGCCGCGACTGACTTAGTCGTTAAAGTGGGTAGCAGCTGTTCCTTGGCCATGTGCTCGGCACTTTGAAGAGAAAGTTGCGGGTCCTTCGGATGAGACCTTAAAAACCGAGGCCCCGTGTCAGCGGCAGGCGTTTGCACGATAAAGATCCCTCACTGCTCAATGGCCCTGAGTGCCGAGTAAAGGTCAAAATTTGAAGCCCTTCACCGGCATACGGTGACGTCTCCATATGAGTGAAAAATTCTCGAGAGGGACGTTAAAAAATATACAATCAATCCATAAATCAATTTCAAAGTCCATAAAACAATACAAAATAAGAGCAGAGCAAACGTGGACCCCCAAACCATCAGAGATGGGATCAGGTGTCATGTAGGAGTGAGCATCCCCTGCGGACCGGTCACACCCACCGTGTACTACTTGTCATGATCAGGAAATAACGGAAAAAATCCGTCGTCAATTCATTGTATAAACAATGGACTAATACGAGGGCCGTTAAAAAATTACGCGGACTTGTTGCACAGAAGAAATATTTGACGACATATTCGGGCAAAATTTCACAAATAATATAAAAGAATCTTTACTTATATGGTCTTCAAAATTTCATATCAAAATGTTGTAAATTGGTATTAATTTTGAGTGATTTTTCAGGACATACCATTAAGTCACGGCGCAGCAAAATCTTCGACGTCACAAGCATTATAAAAAATATGTGATTGAGATTTCATTTTCTCAACATTTACCAAGAGTACCTGTACAGTTTGAGTTACCATATCTACTCAACATCAAACACCATTTCTTGTCAAGCTTAAAATCTATTAAACAAGTCAAGATTATTCTGTTTTTTTTTGTTTTAAAACCAAAAACTACTTCTGAGATATAGTGTGATATTGGTGACTCTCAATCACGTTCTTTACAGTCCGGATAAATTTAACTTTTCGTCTATAATCTTCTTCCCGTCCTCCCGCATAGCCTTTTTACAGAGGTCTAACTGTATAAAATTTCAATTTGCTTATTGTGGGCGAATGTCACGAGTAGCTTAGTTTACTACATGTTTTATTATGCATATTTAGGATGTATGTTGCCGATATCTCGAGCATTACACATATTTTAACAAAAGACCGACAGGGCAAACTATATTATCAAAATTTAATACCTCTGAAATATAAAAACCAAGTTAAAAGGCTGTGTATTCCCTGCCATGATCGGGAAAAGAGGAAAAACCGTAAACATTTCAGATTGTTGATAATTTCCTTTGAAATCTAAAGAAACAGACAGCGATCTTACCATAAAATCCATATAAATAATACAGTGTGTGACCAGAGCCAGCATAAACATCTGAAAGAATAATAATAACTACACACCATCTCGTTGCGAGCAACGAGTGGGTCTTCCGTCCGATTATTGATGAGATGAGATAAGATTTTGATTGAGATTTTCATTCTAAAATAACGATTTTCCATAATCTGTTAAATGACATTTAAAAAAAAAGACTTAAAAAGATCGACGTTTGGCCCCTCACGGCCCCTTATTGGGAATCAGCCCTTTTTTATTCATATAATCTTCAAGCTCTCAGGATTTTTATCACTTTTTGTTCAACTATATAGAGATTCGTTTTCGTTTTCGAGTTATTTGCAAAAGAAATATTTAGGGACCAGCCCTTCAACTCCTTTATAGGGACGTTTAGCGAAAAATTAAAGGTTACATATTGTTCAGAAGATGATTTTGAACATCTTTTGTTCAATACTACTTATCAAAATATTTCCCACTTTTGAGATATAGAGCGTCAAAGATTTATCATTCTGACCCCTCGTGGCCCCTAATTATGTTTCATACGACATAAAAATTAAAATATGTAGTTGTAGATTGCTGGGATAAACATTTTCGCTTCAGTAATTTATAACAAAATATTGACTGTTGTAAAGTTATTTAATAAAGACTTTTGGCCCCACTCAGCCCTTAATTTGATGAGTCAGCACTTTTTTGTTCCTATCATATTAAAGATCTTGTTATTCTCCACAAATGTTATTCAATATAATTTAGCAACATATTTATACTTTAAAAGATATAATACAAAATGTCTCGAAAATTCACTAAAAATTTGTGTCCTAAATTTGGACCCCTACCGAGCTTCCATACAAATCATTTCCGGAAAATTTGAAAGCCCAGGTGCACAACAAGAACATGTCCTCTACTATCATTAAAAATTTTAGCACTCTAGCCTTTGTCGTTTTAGAGTTTTTGTGTCGACAAAATGGTCATCTAAAATTCGATAAAAGGGAGATAACTTTTTACCGGAAGTGATTTATCAGAAATGGAAATGCCGGAATCAACTTCAGATAAGGATCCATCAACCCTGAAAATTTGAAGGAAATTGAACGAGTCATCTCCGAGAAATCATCTGCACAAAATCTGTAAAGAAAAAAAAAGAATAACTAGATACGATCTCGTTGCGAGCAACGAGTGGGTCTTCCGTCCGACTCTTGATGAGATGAGATAAGATTTTGATTGAGATTTTCATTCTTAAATAATAATAAGATTGTGAAAAGGAACGATTTTATCTCCATAATCTGTAAAAAGACATTGAACATTAAAGACTTAAAAATCCGACCTTTGGTCTCTCACGGCCCCTAATATTAGGGGTCAGCCCTTTTTTTCTTCATATCATCTTAAAGCTCTCAGGATGTTGATCACTTTTTGTTCAACAACAAATCAGAGATTCTCTTTCGTTTTCGAGTTTTTTGCATAAGAAATATTAATGGGGCAATCCTTCAACTCCCTAATGGGGACGTTTAGCAAAAAACCAAAGGTTGCATATTGTTCAAAACATTATTTTGAACATCTTTTGTTCAATATAACTTATTAAAATATTTCCCACTTCTGGGATATAACGCGTCAAAGATTTCGCATTTTGGCCCTTTATGGCCCCTTATTATGTACCATACGACATTAAAATCATAATATATAGTTGTAGGTTGTGGAGATAAACTTTTTTGCTTCAGTAATGTATAACAAATTATTGACTGCTACAGAGTTATCAATTGAAGACTTGGCGCCTTTCGGCCCTTAATTTGAGTGTCCAGCCCCTTTATCTGGGTTTTATCTTAAACGCCTCACGATTTAAAACACTTTTTGTTCAACAACTATTCAAAGATTGTTCTTCGTTTTCGACTTATTTGCAAAAGAAATATTTAGGGGCCAACCCTTCAACTCCCTAATGGGGACGTTTATCGAAAAATGAAAGGTTGCATATTGTTCAGAACATTATTTTGAACATCTTTGTTCAATATTACTTATCAAAATATTTCTCATTTTCGAGATATAAAGCGTCAAAGATTTAGCATTCTGGCCCCTTTTGGCCCCTAATTATATACCATACGACATTAAAATCATAATATATAGTTGTAGATTCCTGAGATAAACATCTTTGCTTTAGTAATGTATTACAAAATCTTAACTGATAAAGAGTTATCAATTAAAGAGTTTAAGCCCTTTTTGGCCCTTGATTTGAGTGCCCAGCCTCTTTTTCTTGATTTCATCTTAAAGCTCTTAGGATTTTGAACACTTTTTATTCAACAACTATTCAGAAATAGAAATTCTTTTTTCCTTTTCGAGTTATTTGCAAAAGAAACATTTAGGTGCCAACCCTTCAACTCCCTAATGGGGTCGTTTAGCGAAAAATGAAAGGTTGCATATTGTTCAGAACATTATTTTGAACTTGTTTTGTTCAATATTACTTATCAAAATATTTCTCCCTTTCGAGATATAAATGTCAAAGATTTAGCATTCTGGTCCCTTTTGGCCCCTAATTATGTACTATACGACATAAAAATCATAATATGTAGTTGTATATTGTTGAGATAAACATTTTTGCTTCAGTAATGTATAACAAAATATTGACTGGTAAAGTGTTATCAAATAAAGACTTCTAGCCCCTCTTGGCCCCTAATTTGAATGTCCAGCCCATTTTTCGTGATTTCATCTTAAAGCTCTTAGGATTTTGAACACTTTTTGTTTAATAACTATTCAGAAATTCTTTTTTGTTTTCGAGTTTTTTGCAAAAGAAACATTTAGGGGCCAACCCTTCAACTCCCTAATGGGGACGTTTAGCGAAAAATGAAAAGTTGCATATTGTTCAGAACATGATTTTGAACATCTTTTGTTCAATATTACTTATCAAAATTTTCTCATTTTTGAGATATAAATGTCAAAGATTTAGCATTCTGGCCCCTTTTGGCTTCTAATTATGTAACATACGACATAAAAATCATAATATATAGTTGTATATTGTTAAGATAAACATTTTTGCTTCTTTAATGTATAACAAAATATTGACTGTTAAAGAGTGATCGATTAAAGACCTTTGTCCCCTTTTTGTCCCTAATTTGATGAGTCAGCGCTTTTTCTCTTGATACCATTTTAAAGATCTTGTTGTTCTGCACAATTATTGTTTAATATGTCTTTACAAAATAATTATACTTCAAAAGATATGATGCAAAATGTCTCAAAAAATCACTCATGATTTGTGTTCTAAATTTCGACCCCTACCGATCTTCCATACTACGCACTTCCAGAAAATACCCTTACCCAGAACCCAACATGGCAACATGTCCCCTATCATCCCTGAAAAAAGCAGCTTTCTAGCTTGAACCGTTAACTTCGAACAAAGGGCGATAACTTCCGACCGGAAGTGCTTTTTTGAAAATCGAATCGCCGGTATAAACTTCAGATAGAAACACATAAATTCTGAAAATGTGAATAAAATCGAACGAGCCATCTCTGAGAAATCTTCTGCACAAATTTTGTAAAGAAAAAAAGAATAAATAATAATAATACAGGTAAAAAAGAAACCGAAGAATAATAGAAGGGTCTTCCGCTGAAGACGGAAGACCCTAATAAAACTGAAAAAGAAACAATAGAATAATAGCAGATGGAAGACCCTAATAATAGTGAAAAAGAAACAATAGAATAATAGAAGGGTCTTCCGGTGGAGACGAAAGACCCTAATAGTGAAAAAGAAACAATAGAATAATAGGTGGGTCTTCAATTGGAGACGGAAGACCCTAATAATACTTTATTTAAAGAAGGTAACCTGATTAGTGCAAGCACTACTCTTCCCCAGGGCCTTCTGACAATCAACAATATAAGATACATACTTATATATATACAGACATATTATAAATATACATAAATATACAAATACAAATAAACATGAATCACAAATTATTCTGACATTGTTTTACACAAAGTTTAATTTGTCTCTTGAAAGCATTGAGAGTTGGTGACATTTTTATGTGCACTGGTAAAGCATTCCATAAAATGGCACCAGAGTACTGTTGTTTATTACATCTGGAATTAGTCTTGGGATATTACGGAAGCGTATTGCTGCCAGTTAAAAATATATTTTTGACTTGTCGTTCGAGTTACAAAATATTAAGTCATATAAAAAAAACATGCAATGAGTGGTTAATAAGAACGAGAGTTACTAAGTTGTACCAGCTAAGTCGCGATAACGAGATACTAAGTCGTACGTACGACATAATTAGTCGTCATAATGACATGGTAAGTCGTATGTACGATGTAGAGAGGTTTGGCAAGGTTACTTGTAAGTGTAAACTACAAGTTAGAATTACAATTTTTGTAAATGACGAATTTCAACACGTGTAGATTGCAAAGTACGCGTAAGTCCAATCTTGTAGCTTTTATTTCTTTAACTGATGTTAATTTTTTAAGCGTGTTTTTTTTCTAAAACCTAAAGTTACAAATACTGATATAGACAATAAAATGTCTACAATTGAAAAACATTATATAATATAGTGAAGAATATACAACATCTAGAATTTCAAAACTGGCTTTGACGGATTCAAATGATAACTTCAACTTAGTTATTGAGCTGTTTTCAAGCTAGTTCTCATAAATACTAGTACGAGGGTTGATCCAAAAGTAATGTCACAACTTCGATAAATTTGCAACTCGTCCACGTATATGTTTATTTTTGTGCATCTTTTGGTATATTATATTTGATAATATGACGCCAAATATTAAAGATATGGACACAGTGACATTACTTTTGGATTAACCCTCGTATATGCATATATTTATATAAATTAGGATATACATATTAAAATTCAGGTTTTTGAAACAAAATTCTATGGTGAACACTTGTATTTAAAACAATTGCAAGTGCCTTACGGGAAATCATTTGCTAAACAATAAAAATAATATTAACATGTAATTCTAGATTGTAATTTACACGTACATGTACACAAACAAGCTTGCTAAAACCCTCTATTATGTCGTACCTCTGACTAGGTAGGACTTTGTATCTAGTTTTTTACATATCACATTTTTTATCGTAATGAAAACATAGTATTTTGTACTATATATATTTTTAAAAATTAATATATATATTATATAACATTATCATGATTAAAAATATGTTTTATAATGAACGACCTATCTTGTACGTAAGACATAGTAAAACATATGTTCAACTGGCTGCAATATGCTTCCGTAGAATATTGATATTTTGGAAGATTAAAAAAATCTTGAAATAATGATATAAAATTTATGCTACCATTGGATCCTTTTGATTTGATCCTTTTACTTTTCTGTGTGTTTATGACTTACCATTCAAACATCTTTCTTTATACAGTCCACTTGCCTTTGTAAATCTATAAAAATTTAAACAATAGATCTGAAGGAAAAGTAATAACCTTTTGTTAAAATCGCCATGGAAGGAAGAAATAGATCTATTGTCTTAAAATAATTTAATATCAATATGTAATAATAAATGCAAAAGTCATCTTTTTTAAAATATATATATATATATATTTGTTTGCCTTCTCCCGACCGAGGCATTATAACCTCCATATTAAAAACAATTTTTAATGCATTTCGGAAAATAGATGTTGAAGTTTTCTAAGCAAAAAATTTCACACCTACCTACCGTCCATTTTAATCCTGAGTCGGGAGAGGGTAAAGAAACAATATTTATAAGGAGGCTGGTTTCTGTTTTAGCAATTTTGGTGGAAAGCTGAGTCTGCTAATTCAAGTCCATCGCTAAATGTCTTGTATATTAACTTTTATAGCTTACAAATTCAGACAGCGCTAAAAAAAAATCTAAACTAACTTGTTGAAAATAAAATTTTCACAAAATATCGTACACGTCAAATGTAATACATTTACAGTATACCTGTGAAATATAAAAGCCAATCAAACAATCAAAAGGTATGGGCAAGCTCAAAGTTTTCTAAAAGGGGGTCAATCTTCATGGCCAAAGGGTCACATTAATAGTTCCCAGGGGAAGGCTTTGTCATGAGAGAAACATATGTAAAGTATAACGATAACGTCAAAGTGTCTAAAACAGCGTCACAGTTTTACATCTATGCAACAATAAAGTTTGATAAGTCCCACTTAAATTTAGGAATTTCACTGATGCGCAGATTTGAGTCCCCATAAACAGTTTTGTAACTAATCTGACACACATATTTGATCTTCTGAAGATTAAATAGTAAGTTAAGCAACTAAGAAAACTCAAATTTCATTTGTACACTAATGATCTGGTATTATTTTTTATTTTTTTCTTCTGTATTTATTTAAGTCTCTTAAGGTGTCATAGCAGCATTTCAATCACACTGAAATGCTCTCCGGTGCACCGTTACGTCATCAAACGTCGCCATTTTGTGTGGGTTGTGTTAACCATTTTCCCAGGAAACTGCCAAAAATTAACCAAATGCATTGAATTTTTTAGAAATTCGACAAAATAGATTGTAGAATCAAATTAGGATACTTTTTATCACAATCTTATGTATTTAAATTCTTTATTTCGAATCAATACTTGTGTGTTCCCTGATAAAATCATGGTTCTTTTACCGTGCGCCGTAGGACCCTACCCTGTGCATATTCAAGCATTATTATGTTTAATTTTTGTCAACATTTTATCAAAAAAACTTATGATGCACTTAAGTATTTACTGAAATTTCTTCTAAGTGCGTCCATTATTTTTCGAAATAAACGCTTTGTCCACAATTTTACCGGACAACCCTCGTATATTAGACGTTGATCATTCCTGCAAATAAAAGAACAATGTCTGTTTTGAAAGTATTAATAGTTTGAAGCAAATTATACTTGTCCATTTTGACACCAATAACAACAATCCTAATCCCAATGCAAGTGTGTTTTTCATAACGAAATTTAATCCATGACTGCAAAAAATAATTTTTATAAAGGACTATAGTTAAAGTTTGTATGAATGTATGAGAAAGTACATTTCTACAGATAATATAGGGTGATGGAATCTGAAACGCTACATTAACTTTTTTTTGTTTACCATGTTTCCACGAGCAAGTCACTTCCTAGCCATATTTCCGTGAATAATTTACCTTTTCTCACTGTAGTTTCGCAAAATCGCACCAGAGCTTCTGTCAGTGTTACTTTGAACACCTCTGATTATATAATTTGCAGAACATCGAAAAATTAAAGCTTCTATAAAAGGTGAACTATTGTAGATGGAGATCTATCATAATTTATTTCAGGGGTATTAAAATCCCGGTTTAACTAGATTTACAAAAACAGGATTTTCAGAAAATTCTTCGATGGACTTTGATGTCACGGAATTTTAATTTCAAATTGAATTGCGACATTAAAAACGAAGTAAAAGAGACGAGTGGCCGTCGTCGGCGAGAAGGATTTTAAATAATAAAAACGCGGAAAAAATGGACTTGAATGATTTTGCACGAGGAGAGTGGATGTTTTTCGTTATTGCGAATTTTCCGTTTCGTTGGGATCGAAATTACGTACAGAGTATGTTTTCCGTTATCGCGAATTTTTCTTTTACTTTGGATCAAAATTACGCGTAGATTCTGTGTGGAATAAGTTTTTAAAAAGTGATTGAGAAATTTTGATATTTTACATTCTCAGGAAAATACCGGGTATTTCATTAAAATTTATAATAGGAAAACATAAGCATTTACTATTTGTACATGCTTTTGCTAAATTGAATCAGATTTATTTTTATACCGTGCTGTAATTAAGATACAGAATAGTTGGCAAATACAGTACTGTATACAGGGCTAATACAGAACAGAAATTAGCTACGCCCATCACAGTCCCGTTCTGTGTTGCTAATACAGAACAGTAAACTTCAAAGAAAAACATCGCTATCGTGTCTCAACGTGGATACAAATTTTGAGGGTGGACGAGTGCGTAGCGCGAGTCGTCTCCACCCCAAAATTTGTATATACGATACAGAACCTGTCGAGTTCTCTAAATGATTTGTGACACGATCAATCAAAAATAGCCCCGCCGAATTATAACTTTGCAGCATCCAAACTTCCACCAGAGTTTCGTAGTTGAGGCCCCGATGGGGAATATGCATCCGCATATATATTTCAATGGAAAACGTAAATTTCAGTCAGATTAGTTATGACAATTTAACGGGGTAGACGTAATCGAGTGATAGTCAGTCTTTATGGATAAGGTGGAGGATGTAACCGCTATTGTTGTGATCTATTGTAGATTGAGATTGATCATAACATATTTCAGGGGTCTTAAAATCCTGGTTTAACTAAATTTACAAAAACAGGATTTACAGAAAATTCCTCGATGGACGTTAGTGTCACGGATTTTATTTTCTAATTGAATTGCGACATTAAAAACAAAGAGAAAGAGACGTGTCGCCGTCGTCGGCGAGAAGGATTTTAAATAATAAAAACGCGGAAAAAATGGACTTGAAGAATTTTGCATGAGGAGATTGGATGTTTTCCGTTATTGCGAATTTTTCGTTTCGTTTGGATCAAAATTATCGGTAGAGGATTTTTTCCGTTATTGCAAATTTTCCTTTTAGTTTGAATCGAAATTGCGTGTAGATTCTGTGGAATAAGTTTTTAAAAAGTGATTGAGAATTTTGACATTTTACATTCTAAGGAAAATACCGGGTATTTCTCCAAAATTTATAATAGGAAAACATCTGCATTTACTATTTGTACGTGCTTTTGCTAAATTGAATCAGATTTATTTTAAGACCGTGCTGTGTTTTAGATACAGAAAAAATTAGCAAACACAATAATGTATACAGGGCTAATACAGAACGAAAAGAATTTGAGATAACAAAGAACAAGAACAATGCATAGAACACGAATGATAGAATCCATTTTTAATGCGTTTTCGGGGAAAATGCAATTACAAATGTTGAAGCCAACAATCAAAAAGAGACATGACCATTGGGAAGGTTTAAAAAAAAATTTAACATGCTGTTATAGACCACAGACTGTTGTTTCCCCGTAATTTATCATAAGTGAAGTCTAGTTGTTTTCTATTCTTTTTTCACAAAATGGTTTACTTAGTACGTAAGTAAATTGAACTTTTTAACATTCTGGAAGATTCACATCAATTAAGAATAAATCGCATGCATAGACAGTGCTTTTGAGGGAATCCTCGCTGACAAACTTTATATTATGACTTTTTTTCATTCCTGATCATCATTCTTGTATTGGTAATGTTAGATCCATCAGATAAGAGTGGAAACCAAGGTTGAGGCCACTCAGCAGAGCCATACGGACCATTAAGGTACACATCATGGCAATAATTGTTCCACCATCCTCCCTGGTGTTTAGCAGCACAACTCAACGTGTTGGCTTGGTCGTTATCCCTGTCATAAGTACTAAATCTTGCCCCATTGATCATGTCTGTTGGTGGAACATTCCTTATCCTGTCTTCTGGAAGTGAAATGATCAATACTTTTGACATTGATAGCGACACTTCATATCAAAAGAAGTTTCATTTCAAACGAAAATATTTGTTTGGAGTAGAACAGTATAAGACATAACGAGTAATAAATGGGGATATTTTAATATTACTTAGTAGGGATGGCAATCGAATACAGAACTGCTAGTCGGCTAGCCGTAAGATGGTTAACCGTATCAAAATACATAACTTTTTCATAAGAAGCTCTTATAATGCATACAAGAAGATTGATAATGTTTAGTTGTTAAATCATTTTATATTCTTAATTCTTAGGCTTGCTTAATAATTATTTCAATACACTCAGGAAAAAGTAAGAAAACCACGATTCATGTCTGAGAAATCATTATCACTGATAAAGCAAATTACACATACATTTATTCTGTGTTGTCACCATAAAAAGTAGGTGAAGCACGTCACTCTATTTACAAAGTGTGCTTATAATTAGTAATTTTTTCGATAGATAACTTTAAAAAAAACCAATCATATTAATGAGCTGTTTTCAATGTTGATGTATTTATCATGATGGAAAAACAGGGTAGTGAGGGTAACGACATGGTGGTTTGATAGTAAATAACACTTCAAACACAAAATTATTAATTACCGTACAATTTCAATCCGGAGAACCATAGTTCCACTAATTTTAAGTCAGCTTGGATATGTGAAAACGTAGAAAAATGTAAGACAAACCTATCACAGGATTTTTTTTACATTTGAACCTCCTACAGATAGCGAAACTTGGAAACTTGGAGGTTACAAATTGTAATCTGGATTTTTTTTTCAATTTTCAACGACGGAAGTTCGGAAATGAAAACGATGTCGTCATACAGCCTTTAATGTCTTTTATTCAATTCCTAACTACATAATTTAACAGTAATGGCCTATTTAGAACGAATAATAATATTCTCTGAATAATCGTTGTTTATTAAAATCAAAAATGTTAGGTGAAGTTAATATATGGAATACTCTAGTATTGTTTTTTTTCTACTACTTTTTTTCTTGTACACACTACTCTACGTTGCATTTGAAACATGTAGATTTTTCTACCAATATATACCCATGCACATTTATCTAAAAAAGATCAAAATTGCATACCGTTGATAATACATTCTTCAACGACAACATAGAGTAGTGTCTTATTCAGCATTTTGTGACTTCACCTAACATTTTATGATAAAATGGTGGCGTATTCTGAACGTTCAGAGTACTGATTTTAAAAAACATGCATTTCTTGTAATTCTCATCTTAGTCTTAATAACATTTATGATTACTTTGATGCACTCTAACAGAATTTATGCCTAAAAATAAATGAAAAGGTAATTTAAACGTTTAAGAAATTTAAGAATGTAAACATTCATATGAGTGGGAAAATGCCTCACTTTATAAACAACAGGAAAAAGACATTTTTTTCTGAGTTGAAGTGGGTTTTTTTTAATTGACAATAAATCATTTTGAAACTTTTTGTTTATATAAATTCCAACTCTTTTGTGAAATAAACCTAAAATTATTTTAGTTTACATAGAGTCCAGCAGTATAAATCATTTCAGCTTTGGATTATGGCAATCGAATGGAAATGTGGCGGGTGACGAAATATGTTTTCTTATTCAAGTTACATAAACCAAAACTTTCGAAATAAAAAAAAAGTTGTTCGAAGAAAATGAAATTAACCATGCACATTGGAAATTGTCATTAAAATGTGGTTGTATTTCAGATGAAGAAATATATTACAAACCCAAAGTTCCATTTGCTTTTCCACTAATATTCAGTCTATAATCAGTCTTTTCATCGGTGATAAAGAAAAATTCGTATTTTATATATAGGACTGTTTCGTTGAAGAGAGTAATTTCCATGTACAGAGAACTACTTCTTTCTTTTGTTAATTGGTGTATGATGTCATTTCCTGTAAAATGAAATATTTTGGTCGAGAAGTTGTTACTTTCAAACAATGAATTTTATCATTTAATGAATAATATTGACGATGAAAAATAAGTGAAAATGTACGAATAACGTAATCAAAATTTCAAAGAAACTGTCTTTGACGATTCTTTGCATCCTACCACGTCAAATTTAAAGTTTAAATGTGTGCTATATTTATCAATTGTAAAAAAGGCATTTTTATTCATCTATAATAAGACCAAATAATTTTTTTATGCATCTTTAATTAGATCAAATCGCTCTGGGAAGGACTTCTCTGCCAACAAAGTTTGTGATGCATTTTACCCTAGTTTTCTATCTGTTTTTTTTTACATTCGTTTTCTCGTATGTCTGACAATTTAAGATACTTCAATGAGTTAAAAACGAAGCGCATAGAATAAAGGCACACTTTTACTGCGCTCAACCGATAAAACTAGATTTAAACAACTTTTTTTTTACTTTTTTCTCTGAGAGTCTTTTTGGGATAAAAAATCAGCCACTAAATGCATTAAAGATCCGGATGCCAGGTTTCTTTTTTTTTTTCTTTTTTTTTTTTTTAATATTTGTTTTGTTTTGTTTTCTGCATCCGGATAGCTTATGTTAAATTACAACAATTCTAAGACACGAAATTTTCATTGAGATTGAAATCGTACAACGTTTAAAGATACTTAAATTGGCAAATGATAAGAGTAATATTGTCCGCGTTTTTGTACATTCAAAATTGTATTTATATTCTTTGAACATAAATTGCTATTTTTGTTCATGGTAGCTGTCTGATTTATTATTGATTTAATTGTTTTTTACCAATCCAGTAGCTTGTAGAAACATCTCCAAAGCCCATCTTATATTCTTCCCAATTTCGTTCAAAGCTCACATCACCGGACTGTCTTCTTTGTATCACCTTCGTAGATATTTTGTAATGTAAAAACATTGATCTTCAAATTGAGAGATTATAAATGTAAAAGGTAAAAAAAAAATTAGATAACTATTGAAATTAATAAAACATCACCGATCTATTTGAATAATTCAAATTTCGTTGTTACACGTCATTTAATTAGATAAAAGATTTAGTCATAAAGATTTAGTTCATATTGTACATAACTAGCCTTCATCAAAATATATTACTCCGTTCGACCTTACGTATGAAGAATGCTCAATTTAAATCCATTATATAGAAAAATTGTGGCTTTGAATTTAATAGCTACTCAAGTTGTACTGGTATAACATGGGTTGGAAATATATATATATATATATATATATATATATATATATATACATAAAGCACAAAGAAATTCACTTTTACATGGATACCCACTGCCGCCCCAACCCGGAGTTGAACTCTCGACCTTCGGAATCTGTCTCCTAGCAGTGCAGGAACAGCGCGCTAGACCGCTAGGCAAGTCAAAAAACTTGCTTTCGATGCCGATGGAATTCTCACAATGCTGCCCTACACTACACGGTCATTGAGAATAGAAGTGGGATACAGTTATTTGGACATTAGTGGGAAGTGGGTATCCATGTAAAAGTGAATTTCTTTGTGCTTTCTATATTAATATTTCTTCACTTAGGGCAGTTATGTTAGTTAAAGAGTTGTTGTAAAATGTGCTTTATAAATAATAATTAATTTCATTACAACATGTATTGGTAACAATCCTCTGTTCAAACTTCACTGAACCTGTAACCTGTATGTTTGCATTCTCAAAACATAACACTTCAATGGCCGAAGTGCTGAGTACAGGGTTGAATTTAAAGACCTTCATCGACATCTGGTGAGTGAAAAATAAGGAACAAAATCTCGAAAAAGACGTTGAACAACGATTAATCATTGACTCAGTCATCCTTACTGTCCATCCCCCGCCATCTGTAGCCATATCACAGTAGACTTGTACACAATGTAAGTTTGTCTCCTCTCTTTTCCATGGACAAATGATATAAACACCAGACACTATGACACCTTTATCATAGAGGTCTCTGCAGTCCACAGGTGTGTCTAAAAAAGTCCATTTGCTTTGATAAAGGCATTTTTCCAAGATCTTTTCCAGCAAAATTTATTGTGTGTTGTTTATTACATCTGGAATTAGTCTTGGAATATTGCGGAAGCGTATTGCTGCCAGTAAAAAATATATTTTTGACTTGTTGTTCGAGTTACAAAATATTAAGTCATATAAACAAAATACAGTAAGTGGTTAATAAGAACAAGACACGAAGTCGTAATAACAAAGTACTAAGTTGTACCAGCTAAGTCGCGATTACGAGATACTAAGTCGTACGTATGACATAGTTAGTCGTCATAATAACATGGTAAGTCGTATGTACATGTAGAGAGGTTTGGCAAGGTTATTTGTAAGTGTAAACTACAAATTAGAATTACAATTTTTGAAAATGACGAATTTCAACACATATCCACTTACGTGTAGATTGTCAAGTACGCTTAAGTCCAAACTTGTAGCTTTTATTTCTTTAACTGCTGTTTATTTTTTAAGCGTGCTTTTTTCTAAAATCTAAAGTTAAAAATACTGATATAGACAATAAAATGTCTAAAATTGAAAAACATTATATAATATAGTGAAGAATATACAACATCTAGAATTTCAAAACTGGCTCTGACGGATTCAAATTATAACTTCAACTTAGTTATTGATCTCTTTTCAAGCTAGTTCTAATAAATACTAGTACGAGGGATGATCCAAAAATATTTCCATTTCTAATTTTTTCTCTGTGATAACTGTTTGAAAATTGGGGAAATTTATTTCTTGATAATTCTGCCGGTGTAAGAAGAATAATGACCCCCATCGAATAATGACCGGGGGTCATTTTTCGACAGCGAAAAATGACCCCTGGTCATTATTGGACGTACAAAAAAGACTCTATTGTCCGTAGAAAAAGTGATACCAGCCTAAAAATTTGCAAGACCCACGTGAAGAAAAATGACCCCCGTAGAAAAATGACTCCCTGTGGATTAAAGCTGAAATTTTTAAGGTGCAAAAAAAAAGGAGAATAGATAAAGAAGCATATTGGCCAAAATGCTCACCTGAGCTGATTTGGAATAAATTGATATGTTGATCTCATAACATACGATTATAGCTATATTTAAATGATTCGTCAAAGGTCAACATGTCTAAAAAATATTTTTACATAGCCTCAAAATTATTTGTGGTAAAAAGTCAAAACTTTTAATGTTTATAAATATATCATTGATTAATAGATAGAAAATATCACTTGATAACAAATATTTTTAAAAGATATTTTTTTTTTAGAAAACTTGTATCAGAAAATGTGCACATATAAAGAAAATGCATCTACTTAATTCTGTCCTTTTTGTGAAAACCAACATTGCAGAAATAAGATATGTTTATCATTGAAGGGCAAGTTGGACATGAATAGTCTCTGAAAGGCTGTTATTGAAAGCATGATACATGTATATATAAAGACAAGACCCCTTTAAAATCTGCCATTTGCAATGTACTTTCACTTTCAAGTCTTAACATTTGGACAAATTAAACAGGGAAAACAACTTTCCAGAGGCTGTCCAAGTCCAACTTGCCCTTCATTGATAAACATATTTTGTTTCTGCAATGATAGTTTTCACCAAGAGCACGGAATTAATTATGTGTATTTTTGGAAAATATATGCATTTTTAAGAAGAGTTTATCTTAATTAGTATTTTTTCCAAGTTCATTTTTTTATCAAGTGATACTTTCTATCTGGTAATCAATGAAAAACTTTATACCTCACATAGTTTTAGGGCTATTGTAAAAAAAAATTGGACATGTTGACCTTTGACGAAACCTTAAGGTCAATGCGATGATTCAGAATGTAAAGGAGTAAAGATTTATCGAGCCTTAAAGGGTTAGGTAAACATTGTTTTTCGATGGTGGAAGTCATCGTACTGACAGAAAAAATCAGCAGTATAACATATTATTATATCCTCCGCTTGAAAAGCGGGAGGGTATATAGTGATCGGGACGTCCGTCCGTCCGTCTGTTACGCTTGGGGGTATCCACCTGTTATCCGCAACTCCTCTTATATATAATTTTTTTTTTTGTGAAACAGCTTTGCCCCTTTATGGCAACATAGCGAAGATAAAACTTTTTAAAATGCAATTTAACTAGAAGTACTGTGAGCGATGAGCTCACTAAATGATACCCCCCGCCTCCCATATGGTTATAACTGGTGAAAAAGTCCATGATTTTCTGTGGCCGGGAAACCCAAACTATGTGTCGGATCAAAAAGTAAAATAGGAGGTGCACAATGGCAATATGTAATAAAGATTCTGTGAAAGTTGCATCAAATTTCATTCAGTGGTATGAGAGGAGTTGCGGATAAGAGATGGGTACCCCAAAGCGTAACATGCGGACGGACAGACAGCAGACGGACGGACGGACAGACGTACAGACGGACGGAATTACCGATTACTATGTGCCCTCCCGCTTTTCAAGCGGGGGGTATAAATATAATAGTACCCAAAGTAGGGTCTTCTCACAAGAAATACAACTGAAAAATAAGAAAGCCCTAGCACCACTTGTTCAAAATTAATGGCTAAGGATAAGTGTTTGAAAGGTAGGTCAAACTCAAAGGCCAAAGGTCAAAGTTGATGGTTTCGTAAGAAAGGTTCAATGTAACAAAGATTACATTTGTGAAGTATGAGAGTACTAGTATCTACAGTTAAAAGTTGTAGCCAAAGTAAATTAAAAATTTGACATTTTTTTGTAAAATGGGACAAACTCCAAGGTAAAGGTCAAAAGGTCAAATTTGGTGGTACCCAAAGTAAGGTCTTGTCACAAGGAATATACACATATTGAATATGAAAGACATAGCTACAATAAATGAAAAGTTATGGTCAAGGTTGAAGTTTTTGCGGAGAAACAGACCGCCAGATAGACAGAAAGACATACAGACGGACACGATAAAATTATATACCCCCGAATCTTCGATTACAGGGACATAAAAAGAAATGGTCTTCAATCAACTTTTCATATTATGATACAGTATAAAGAAGACGTTACAAAAATGAAAATGTTTGTTCTGATTTTCGTATTAAATTCTCTGAAAAATATACTCAGAACTGGGTAAAAGGGTGGAGTAAAACAAGAATTAAGAAATGTAATGAATACTGTGTGCTAAATCAAAAGGATATGTCTACATGCATATTTTTGGCATTAGAATGTGTATTTTAAACTAGCCCATAGCTTTACAGAGCATGTTTTTAGGTGTTATACCCACCCGCCCCCTTACTAATTTAGGAGGAAGTTGATTATCAACAAAAGCAACAACAAAAAACTACCCTACCTTTATTTTTCTATAAGGAGGGACTAAAAATAAGCTTAAAATAATCTACTTTTCTACGAATTTTTAACAGTTACTTTGCCACAGTACTTTCAAGTATACCACCATCAACATTTAAAGTATGCTTTAATCATGGCGAATTATGATATGATAGAACTTGTGTGAAGGCTTAAC
This sequence comes from Saccostrea cuccullata, assembly GCF_032062105.1. NCBI lineage: Eukaryota > Metazoa > Mollusca > Bivalvia > Ostreida > Ostreidae > Saccostrea > Saccostrea cuccullata. The sequence goes on along the minus strand of NW_026928305.1, from coordinate 9,509 downwards.
TTCATTTCAATATTTTATCTAGAACCTCTTTCAGTATTATTGAAAGGTATAGAGTTTTATTTATATTTTTGCTTTTCATTTATTTATTTTTTTTTGTTTTGATTGAACGTAATTTTTTTTTTTGGGGGGGGGGGTAAAAATTTCCTCCTCTTTCATTGTGAAAAAGGATTTGCCAAATTTATACAGGCTAAGAGTTGAAAAGAGGAAAAAATTATTTTTTTCTATTAAAGAGTATTGGAATCTGATTGTTGCATGGTTTGGTTTCTAAAAACAAGTGGAATATTATTCTTTAAGCAAACACTATAAGGGGGAAATTAAAAAGAAATTTTATTATTTGACTATTAAAGAAGCTCTTTTCACTTTAAAGGGGGGTCATTTTTCAATGGGGGTCAATTTTCTATAGGACTTACATATAAAATAATGTCCCCTAAGAAAATTTTTTCTACAAAAAATTATTTTTTTTTCTACGGGTAGGGGGTCATTTTTGTCGTTACACCGGAATGTAAATTAGGCAGGTCGATAGGTCAGCAGCTAAGGAGGCCTAATACGCATGCAAATCTCGTGCGCATCTGTCTCTGTATCTGACGCTAAGGAAGTCAAATATGCATGTAAATCTCGTGCGGCTGCCTTTTTGTTTGACGTCAGTGTGCGACGGCTATTGAAATTGGCATAGAAGTCCTCGTGTAATTTAAATCTATTAGTCTACATTTTTAATGTCTATGTCTACAATTTTATTTCACAATGAAATGGAAATATGAGGAATTACTGTCTAGTTATGAGAGTATGCCAGGGACATCAACAATAGTGGGAAACATGGGATAATTTTAGCATAACGGGCTTTGCCCGTTATGCAGATTATCCCATGTTGCCCTCTTTTGTTGATGCCCTGGCATACTCTCAAAACTAGACAGTGATTCCTTAAGTAATGCCACAACTTCGATAAATTTGCTACTTGTCCAATATGTTTATTTTTGTGCATCTTTTGGTATATTATATTTAATAATATACCAGTATAAGATATTGACACAGTGACATTACTTTTGGATCAACCCTCGAATATGCATATATATGCATATATTTATATAAACTAAGATATACATATTAAGATTCAGGTTTTTTAAACAAAATTCTATGCTGAACACTTTTGAATTTAAAACAATTGCAAGTACCTTATGGGATATCATTTGCTTAACAATAAAAATAATATAAACATGTAATTCTAGCTTGTAATTTACACGTACATATACACGAACAAGCTTGCCAAAACCCTCTATTATGTCGTACGTCTGACTAAGTAGGATTTTGTATCTAGTTTTTTACATATCACATTTAATATCGTAATGAAAACATAGTATTTTGTACTATATATATATTTAAAAAAAATTAATATATATATAACATTTTCATGATTAAAAATATGTTTTATAATGAACGACTCATCTTGTACGTAAGACACAGCAAAACATATAATCAACTGGCAGCAATATGCTTCAGTAGAATATTGATATTATGGAAGATTAAAAAAAACCTTGAAATAATGATATAAAAATTTATGATACCATTGGATCCTTTTGATTTGATCCTTTTACTTTTCTGTATGTTTATGACTTACTATTCAAACATTTCCAATCTTTCTTTATACAGTCCACTTGTCTTTGTAAATCTATAAAAATTTAAACAATAGATCTGAAGGAAAAGGAATAACCTTTTGTTAAAATCCCCATGGAAGGAAGAAATAGATCTACTGTCTTAAAATCATTTAATATCAATATTTTATAATAAATGCAAAAGTCATCTTTTTTTAAAATATATATATATTTGTTTGCCTTCTCCCGACCGAGGCATTATAACCTCCATGTTAGAAACAATTTTTAATTCATTTCGGAAAACAGATGTTGAAGTTTTCCAAACAAAAAATTTCACACCTACCTACCGTCCATTTTTTAATCCTGAGTCGGGAAAGGGTAAACAAACAATATTTATAAGGAGGCTGATTTCTGTTATCAAAAGTATTGAGATTTATTTTCATAACGTATATTTTTAGAATATATTTAGAATCTAATAAAAAAAAATCAAAACAAAAATGGGGATCTGTGCGCATCTTCTAGCAATACGGATCGAGCATTTTATATATGACCTTTTTTACTGTAATTACGTCTAACACACATTTCATTTTTTTAAAGTATTTATTTTAAAATTGCAAATCCAAATGAATTATTGGCTTAAATGTGCATAACACAGATTTGAAGTTAATGTTTTCTGTATAATATCACAACTCATATATTGTAATAGCATTTCACACGAAAATAAATTAAAAATCTTAATTCATTTAAAACCTATTGAAACTTTAAATTTTTGGATAGGTTTGATTAACATCCTTGCACATTCACACATTAAAATTCTATTCTTAATTACTTAGTTAAATCATTTGAAAGTATGGATATTTTTCTGAATTTATGCTAAGGGTTAAAACTATCTTTTCTATAAAATGAAATAAAAGTTGTTCTGTGATGTTATTTTTTTGATTTTACTACATAAATTCTTATTTTAAGCTTAACTAAAGCCTTTTTTCAAAGAGTTTCATGATATATTTGACACATTTGCTAAATATGATGATAGCTTTTATATTAGTTAATTAAATATATAATTAAGGACCTGCACAAAATTGTTTTGTGTGCAGCCTGCATGTAAATATAGAAATCCTTAACAGAATTGACTACTTTAAAAGAGGAAAAAATTGATCTTTTTCTCCTAAACACTCCTTCCGCCAAAAATAAAGTTCGTCACTAAATGTTTTTGATATGGAATTTAATCATGGGGTCTTGATTGAATATAGTTTAATAAGCATTATCCAAATTAATGGTAAGAACTAAAATACTATGTAGAATTTTTTAAATAGTGGTCAAAGCAAAAATCTTATGATAAGATAAGAAGCGAACCTCGCTAATTTCGCCTAATTTGATGCATTTGATCTTCCGCTACCTATTTGAATATATGTATTTGGTGAAGAGCTAATTTGATAACTACATATGTACGTTGTTTTTTCAATACGATTAGGATAATATTGCTTGATTCTAAACAAATTACCGTTAGCAAAGTCTTTCTCAGTGCCGAATAATACAGCAAATGTAATGAATCCAACCAACAGAACCAATAGTAGGGTATACGTAGTGACCAGCAAAGTCTTTTTATATTTCTTTCGGATTCCACCTATTTGTTCTCTGTTTTCCTGCTGTGAATTCGCCAGTACTGAGTTTTTTCCAATCTTCAAATGCATAAAACTGTATTAGAATATTTACATAAAATAAATGCATAATAATACAGTTCAAAAAAACATAGTCAAAGCATAAACTGGAAAATGGATAAGTATGTAAATCGAATACACAGATAAAGACAAAAACTTACCCAATCCCATGATTTTTTTTCGTGACAAAATAATATAAAATACTAAGTAACTACATAGATTGATTGATTTAAGAAAGTTTTAAAATCGAGCAGTTAACCAGCGAATTATCAGTTAAATATTCTTAATATTAAGATACATAATATCGAATGTACACTTTCCTTTTAATTCAAGTCAATCAAGTTATGATACCTTATCATTTTAGGGGCGTGTGTAGGGCCAAGGAAACATAGTGTTGAGGTAAATAAAGACAAATTGTCTTGATACAATCCCCAAATGAGTGACACCCTGGTAAGTGTATGGTCGATGGACCTGTGGGGGAGGGGCGGGGAGCATAAACCTAAAGCTAGTAAAAGTTTAGCATTTTCACAGCTAAATATTCTTATCCAGAAATAAATACATAAAGTAAGTCAATATTTTGCTATTTAAAATGCTCATACCGAATTAATTTTGAATATTTAAAGTAGTTTATACGGTAAGAGGGGGGCATAATCAAAACGCGTGCCAGATTCATCAGAAAAACATCTTTCATTTTTATAATCGGGTTTAGGGCTTTTTATCCTAAGCCTTAAAATTGTCTTAAATTGCCCATTATATCTCAAAAAGGTTTTAAACAAAATTGAGTATTTTGTTTGTTTTCCATTTGTTCATTTAACATTCCCTAAGAAATATTTCACTCATACAGAGACGCCAACAGTTGCCGGTTGAGAACTACGAATTTAGACTTATACTCGGAACAAAGGGTTATCTTGAAACTTGAAATCCTTTTTTTGCCAGCACCTACACATGAAATTTATGTACACTATGTAATAAAGCGTGCACATAAGTACCATTTCCTCCAACCCAGTAGTTCTTGAAAAGGAGAATTTGAAACAATATTAAATATTCAACACAACCTATCGGCGACAAAATGTGCAAATGTTCACAGTACATATTGTCGCAAACGACAAAATGTGCCAATGGGTGACTGTTCAATTTGTCGTCCCTATTAAAGGAGGGAAAGAAGGGTTTGTCCAGGTACATATTGACGGCGTCCACAATTTATACTTATGGTCGACAATATGTGCAGTGAGGGTTGGTACATATTGTCGCCGACGAAAATATGTACCGTAACATAGGTTACATAATGTCGCCAGTGACATGTTTATGCAAGTGTATGTAAATGTGTAATTATTCAGCCGAGGACAATGTTTACTGATGGACGAGAATACTGTAAACCAACTTTTATTCGCGACGACTTTATTTTGCGAGTTACCAGTGATAAACTAATTCGCGACGATGAATTTTCGCGATCAAGCCTCTTTGCATGTTTTTAATAGACAAAATTACTATAATAACCGGTTCGCGACGAGAAATATTCGCGATGACGAGGCTCTCGCGAACTTCGCGAAAATTTCTCGCACGCGAATAAAAGTTTGTTTACAGTATATGCAGTGAAGGTAGCTCACATTGTCGCAGACGACAATATGTACAAGACGAATATATGCACTGTCAAACTCTAAATTAAAAATCATGAGGGGAAATAAGGCTTTTCTCGGCATATTTTGTTGCCGGTGACAATGTGTACCGCCTGATGACAATATGTGCAGAGTTGTTGAGTCAAACTGTCGACGACGACAATACATCGACAAAAGATCTTTAAAGAATAGAATTATGTCTTAAAATGAGGTACAATGGCTCAAACCTGGAAATTAGATTTCAGAATTCATTTCTTAAGGTAGCCATATCCTCAGGTTCTGAAAATCATCAGTGAATTAATTGAACATGTTCGCAAAAATGTCCCAAAAATCAAAATTGTAATTTTATATTATAAGATAAATTATAGTATCTAAATACATTTCAAGAAAAAGTGGATAAAAGCACCAAATATGCATTTTTTAATTGAAAAGGATCACTTCATTATAAATAGGCATCTGACCTATAGGACCGGGCTTGGTTTTATTCTCTACAAAAAGCTTGTCGATTTCCGTTCTGATTAATGACATTAGGCTGTATACATATAACAATTTGTTTTTCCTAAATCTTTATTACAGTGAGTAGAGATAAGAGGAACCCTTTTTATTGATTTTCTGATTTGTTACCTCCAAATGTAATAATTGATATTTGTCTTTCTTTATGTCTTGGCTATTTATCCGTGGATATAATAAAAACTTGTCATTAATGTGTGCAAATTATAAAGGCTTAAATGAAATCCAAGGGAGTGCATTTACTGTAGCAAAAATCAATGTGATTAAATTCTAAGGAATATATACAATTGAAATTCATCGCAGCTCAATGCTGCCAAGAATACCCATATTGAGTAACACACAGTGAGTTATTCTTGTCCTCGGAGAAAGTGTGCTTATACTAAGGTTCGTTCCACCTGACTGACAACTGTACATTGGATTGTTACGATTTGATATCTCTTTAGTGTTTCTTATATCAAGAATGGGCATGCATAAGGAATTTGAAGAAAAATTATCCAAGTCTATAAAAAAAAATTAAAATAGTCTTTGAAAAGGCGAAATTAAAAACTTTATAAGTGTTGTACCAAGTGCATTCGAACCCCCGACTTTAAAAAGAGAGTATCCAAGGTATAAAAGTCAGCTCATATATCAACTGAGCTAGTCTGACTATAATAATGAAAGGCATAAATTTAAAGCAGATTATGAAAATCTGGTTTCCTTATTTTTTTATAGGTTTTTTGTGAATTTCGACCTCAGGGCAGGGTTGCCCCTAAAAAAATCTTATCTTAAATTATTCCTTACATCTTAACCTATCAAAATATCACAATTTTATTTAGGGGCAGGCCTGCCCTGATGGACTTCAAGGCCAAAATTCATGCAAAAATCAACGCTTTAACTAACAAAATGGTGTTTCGGTCAACTTTGGAGGTTTATTGTAAAGTTGTAAATAATAATTTTTAAGTATAAAATACAAATTAAAAAAATTTAGACATATATACGGTAGAAAACAACAAATAAAGATTGATTTTTAAATGTCATTTTTTCCGGGAAATTGTTCTCTCCTATAGGTCAATTCTTTTGTTAAAGCGAATACATCCTTTATCAACTAGTTTAATATGGTGTACAGAACGATATGCATCCAGACATTCAGTTAAAATTGTATGTGTTTTTCAATACTTTTACGGTTTTTAGATCCTTTATATACATCAAATAATATATAAAATAATGCAAAGTGTAAAAATCGTATAACATCAAAGCAAGACATCACATATTTCATACTAATAAGCATAGGTAACCTAGACTAGATTAAAGGAAATTCGAAAATGGTAGTTACGTGTATATGTCGTACTTTTAAAGGAAACAAATGTCATTTTTTACAAAATCCTTCCAAGACTTCAAAGAACCTTAAATCATATTTTGTAATCCTGAAATATCTGACGTTTTCCTGGCTAATTTGGGAATTTGATATGTCAGTGAAACGTCAGAACCGGTGCTATTGCGAGAAGTGGAAATTTCGCCGTCTCCAACCGGAGTTTATTTTTGATGCTTGCGAACCTTACTAAACGCCGAAATCAGTATTTATCAGCAGCAAAATGACTCTAGTACCCATAAATATCTATGAAAAGAAAATATCACTCCACATTACATTTCAGGACTTGCGCAAGATTTTACAATGCAAGAACTGAAGCTAGGCAAATCTCGAGATTCTAATTAAATGTTTTCATTGGATTGTATATTTTATGAAAGAACCGTAAAAACGATAAGTAAAACTCGGTTATAGCGAAGTGACTGGGGCCTATGAAATTACTTCGCTATAATAGTAATTCGTTATATCCGTATAAGGAATTCGTTAAATTTACATAGCTGGAGATCCAAGATAACTTAGCTAGATCCGTGAAATCATCCTCAGCTAGTGTAGATTCTAGTTTGTACAAATCATGACCCATGGGGGTAGGGTGGGGCCACAATGGCTGATCAAAGTTTTACATAGGAATATAACGGAAAAATCTTTAAAACCTTCTTCTCAAGAACCACTGGGCCAGGAAAGATGAAACTCATGTGGAATCATCCTCAGATAGTGTAGATTTAGATCTGTTAAAATCATGACCCCCGGGAGTAGGGTGGGGATTTCCCAATTTTCGTAATGGCGCCGGTTCTGACGTTTTCCTTGCACGTAATATATCAAAATCGTAAAAAAGCCAGGAAAACGTCAGATATTTTGGAAAACATATTTTGTTGCATGAAATGAAAATTGTTGAAAAGAGGATTATAATTTCAAACTTCAATTAGATACTTTTTAAAAATTGAATGATAATTTTAAGAGTAGTCATTCCTGGCTCTAGAGCAAATATCATCATTAATCATATGATGTTAAGCTTGACTTTCTCTCATTATTAATTCTTTGATGAATTGATAACTGTTTATGTGACTTTTCATCACATAGTTTCTTTGTGGGAAGCTGGAGAACAAGGGCTATTCGAGGCACTTTAAAAATGAATAGTAAAGAATCAGTAAACTATAGTGAAATTAAACAGCATCTCGAGATGCATCTAATGTCTGTTGTATACACACATGAGCAGGTGGATTTCAATGAACAAATATGTTATAATGGGCATCAAATATGGAAACCGTCCTTGTAGACAACAACCAATGTACTACAAGTAGTTTATTTGCGAAAATTCAACAAAAAAATACTTATTATGTTTGATTGACTTTAGAATTTGATGGGCATCATTTTGGGAGTAGTTCACATTGTTTAAAGAAACATTAAATAGTAAAAAAAGTTTAATACTCAAATGTCCACCTATATTTTGAAAAAAATGAGTGAAAACGACAGCGTGAAGGAATATATAAACAATTATGTAAAAAAAGATCAAAAACTGTACTTATCCATGTCTGTCTGAAATTCAAACATATTATGAAACTTGAATCCATTTTGCTTTAAACGTTCAACACAAATTTACAATAAGATGCACTTGAAGAAAACAGAAAAGGCCTGAAAAAGCAAGGAATTGCAAAAACACAAAAACAGCTTTATATGCTATTTTCTATAATATTAATGGCCATATTGTTCAAATTCTTATTCGGGGAGGAAGTTCAATTTCTGGAGGAGTCTCGAAAGCAACCTTTTTGCAAAACATCGAAAGATTTATGATAGGAAGGAACCAGAATAAGAATTCACTACATGAAATTTCTTCATGACGGCGTCCAAGCCCACAGGCTATGAAAGTAAAGTTAAACAGAGGCGATAAACAGAAAGGTGGTTTTGTCACAATAACAATATTCGCCAGATCTTTCAATCTTTGACTTGTTTCATTTCCGAAACTTGAAAAAAACACCTTTCAGAAAGGGTTCGAAGGCAACAGGCGTTTTGTTGGACCCAAGAACCAAACTGTCCGCTTGAGGCCGTTAGACCGAAAAGATCTCTTAAGATTTCATTGCTATATTTCGCTAGTCATAAAGGGGTATATAATAAATTTATCATTATAACGGTTACTTGATCCGAAGAGCCGTATCACGTCTCGTTGACAGACAGGAATCATCAGATTAAACTCGACGCTTCGAGTATCGTTTGATCTTATGATCCGCGCATGTCAAGTCGACGTGATACGACCCCGATACATATTTATCATTATTTTCGTCGTTGTAGAGAAATACAATTTTTCATAAATGAGGATTGATTCTGAAAACGCTGGAAAATAAACCAGCATCATGTAAATAGCAAAGTGCAGACCCAATGTTAGATTTAAATAAAAACTGGTGGCTTGGGGGTAAAAAACCGTTAAGAGCTTCATTTGCATCCTTACCAGTCCGCATCCATCGTCTTGGTTCTCACCAATTCTGTTTAAAACTTGATAGGATACATCCATTTCTTCTTTCTATAATCTGCACAAAGAAAGCATAATGTACATGTTTGTCTGTACAAGTTATCATTTTCTCTGTTTTTACATTGAATTTTACTTGATTTACTTGAAGATAATGTATGTTTTCCACCCATCTTTATCAGTCACAGTGTATCTGTGTGTAACATTCTATTTTTCACGATTGTGCGTGCGAAAGATCTTCTCATAAGGATTACATACGTAAACTATGAAATCCCGCCCTACCCCTTCAAGAGTTATGGACAAAGGGATGTTTTTTAAAAATACAGAAATCTCCAT